>NW_017307051.1:711970-759421 GCF_000935625.1 Nanorana parkeri | reverse complement strand
CTATTGGCTATTTCAATTTGCAATAGCCAATAGTAAACTAGCATTGTACCCGCCCTCTGCTGATGGACCTGATGGGGAACTGCAGCAGAGGGCGGGTACAATGCTAGTTTACTATTGGCTATTGCAAATTGAAATAGCCAATAGTAATGTCCCAATGCTTTTCAATGGGATTTTTTAAAATAAAGAATAAAGAAAAAAAGACACAGCCCTGTTTCTCTCCTTGGCGGCCGGGAGCAGGAGACTCCTGGGGCGCCAGGGAGAGTTAGCTGTTTGGAGATCAGTGTCCCTGGTTAGCAGGTAACCAGGGACGCTGATCTCTCTGAAAGCTCTCTCAGCTGTCAGAAGCAGGCTGTCGGCCGGCCAATGGCCGACCACTCGGCCAGCTTCGGCTTTCAGCACGGCTCAGCCGAGCCGATGCATATGCGTTCGGCTCGGCTGAGCCGCTTGGCCATGATCGGGAACTGTACGGGCTATTGTGAATAGCCCGTACAGCACCCCTTCGGTTCTACTGAACCGAAGGGGTCTTGGGGCCAAAGCTAGCCGAAGGATCGGCCGAAGCTACGGCCAGATCCTTCGGCAGCTTCGTGAATAGACCCCCATAGAGTTATAAGGAGTTAATACATTTATAAGGGACACTAAAATCTGTTGTGTCTCTGTCACAGATATAGGTGGATCCCTGTGCCACCAGCAGGTGGTAGAAACTGCTTCCAAAGCTGCCGGCTCTAGAAGTGTTATGTCTTTCCAAGAGCTGCTGAAGGTTCAGAACTTGGCTGCGGACAACTGCTAGATGTGGCCCCCTAAATTGTCCAGTGTTGGCAGCCACCATTACTGAGGGGTCCAAAATCTAGTACCACATTTCATGCTAAGGACAGGAAGGGGATCTGGTGGCAGACAGGTTATGGATGACAAAGGTGATCAGGTCCACTCTAAAAAATAACCACGGACAAGCAAAGTAGCTTATGTAGGGGGATAAGCCTGATTTAAAGCCAGGAGCAGATATTGACTATACAGCCAGAAGCAGATTCAGCTACTCTATAAAAAAGGGAATGCATAAAATATTAAGGGCCCATTCACACCATATGTGTTCGGGCTGTGCTGGCCATTTTTTGCAATTTGTATTGTCACAGGTCAAACCACCACATTGCCATAGTGTGAGCTTAAATGAAGTACGGCATACAGTACTTTTTTTAAGTGCACCACAGTGAAACACGGTACAACTGCACTGCATCGCGGTGTGTCCATAGAACTTAATGAAATTTCACTTGTGACATTTCAATAAAGTTCTAACAAAAAAATAAGAAACCGTGCAATACGGCTTGAGTGGCACTGGCACTGTCTGGGTGCACACACACAGAAACCGAGCTGGTGTGAACAAGTCCTAAAACTTCATCTTTATATTATCCCATTGTAATGATTTCTTTGGTTATAGAATAAATAAGGTGTGAATCTGCCAGTGAGCGGTACTTTTTCCTATGGACTGACGCTAATTCTGCAGCAGTGAAATCTTGGAAACATTGCCACCCTATGTGATTTTATGCACCCGGCCATAGCCCTAGGCTACAGGTTGCATGCTTAAATAAAGTGTATCTAAAACCATAACAAAAGATTTAATATATTGTAGCTTACTAGTTCCTAAATGCAGTGGTTGCATTAATTTTTTTACCTTGGAATCCTGTGAATAACATGCTTACTCACGCCACTGTATCTATGGAGGAAGCAACGCTGTCAACCAGGATGGATTTCTACCATGTCTTCCGCTCTTTATTATATAGGATTTATTTAGCACCAACACTTTGTGCAGCACATTACAATATAAAGGTAGACAATACAATTTAAGACAAGATGGTTTGAAGGGCCCAGGTCGTGAGAGCTAACAATCTAAATCTCTTTATCTCCATTATGTGGGGATTTGGGGATTAGTAGTTTACATAGGGAAGAAGTGTGTCATGCTGCACTACTAAATACCTAAATACCTGGTAACAGAGAGCGTGGCCATATTTGCCCACACAGGATGTTTATACAATCTAGGAGGAGGATGTGGTGTCAGAGTGGCTAGGAAATTACCCATAGATTGAGAGTTGTCTGTAAACACCAGCTGATCAGGGCACTATTGAATGTCCTTAGCCAAGTAAGCTTCTGTTTTTTCATACCACTTTTTACATTTTGGCTATGGACCTATTGATTTGCCCATAAAGTCATTATTATTTATGATATTAGGACAGACTGTCTGGTAATAATTCTTAGCAATAATGTTTTTTTTCTAGAAAATAAACAACCACCATTTTTTTTTTCAAGGGAGAGAAGAAAATGCTTGGTGCTTCCATGTATGGAAGAGCAGGTATCTCACTTATCTTCCTCTCATATAACATTGGTGGTGCTTGTTTGGCCCAGTGTGTCACATGGGGGCCTGAAAATTCCTTAGCCCCGTGTGAACTTTGACTAGGGTGACTACGAGCTTAAACAGCTCTTCCTTTTCTCACTCCCAGCAGCTGAACTGAGTGTTGGGGGAGCGAAGGAAAGGTGAGAATGTGGGGTGAGTCCTTTTCCCTGTGTGTTCTGTTCTGTTGGCTCTGTACAGACACTCAAGTCTTACACTGACTTACCTGTCCTTACTTCTCTAAGATCTTTGCTCACAAAAAGTGGGCTCTGTTTTTGTCACGTATGCATTCTTTATTCATTGTTATAGAAAGGATGTCTATTATTTGTCCCAATGGTGGGTTCTTCTGCAGAGCCAACCTGGGAGACATTGTAGTGGGTATGCAGCCCACTAAGTTTTTGAAGGCGTGGGAACAGCTAAGTTTAAAACTTGCGTGGTTGGGGATGCTCCCTGGGGGGCAGAGGAAAATATTTTAAGGATAGCGATAAAAGTAACTAAAGGTCATTTTTCAGCAAAACCTGTAAACATTTGATAAGACGTCTAGAATGCCACCTTACATAGTTCGAATTTCAACTGATTCCCGCTGAATGGGCAGCAATTCCAGCAGTGGATGGCCCTCTTTGCACCACCCAACTTGTCAAAAATCAGTAAAAAAATTGAAGGCGTCAGATGGATAACTCTCACTGTTTGGGTATTCAATGAAGAAACAAGATGTCACCAGCACACCATAGATAGATGTCCAAGCAAAAACGTCTTTAATTGATGCATATTGTCACAAGGATAAAACGTTTCTGGGCCGCGATGAAGGGATCCTGCGTCCTGCATCAGTAAAAGACATTTGCTTGGACTGAAATCTCTTGTGTGCTGGTAACATCTTGTTTCTTCATTAATCTGAGCAGTGCCATCCACGGTCATTTCAGCACCCATCTTAAGGGGTTTACAGGTAAGGAGTGTGGTTGGGTACCTTTTGGACTTGTTTGGGTATCAAGATAGCTGCAGCACCCTCAGGGGAGATGCTTCTGTCCATGCTGAACGAACAAAGGTTGGCTGAAAGAGAGAAATCTAATCATCTAGGTCTAGCCTTAGTTCTGAAAACATTAGGAAGATAATATATACATAATGCACCATACATTACCTTTATAATACTGATTCATAATAATACAACATTTGCTGTTATTGATAAAGTCTCTATAATCCTGAACAAGCCCAAAAACTTATCCTGTGACCTTTTTTTGTTCACATGGCTTCATCTTGTTTATAACTGATGCTGCTTTCCAGAGTTACATGTGTAGTGACCACAAATATAATAAAAACAATGCATATATGTAAATAATGAATATATACATTTATTATTTATTTTTCAGTGCACCTTCTTTATAGTCTATACATAGACATTTTATAAATACATCCTCCACCCTCACGATTTCTATATTATCTTTAGATCACTTTCATGTCATAACCACATAAACTGCATGTCATTTTTATCTACCCAACGAAACCTAGATTATCTTCCCCTGAAGTGTTAAAACAGTGAATGATATCTCGAAGTCTGAAAGTGTAAAAATATATTGTAAATCTAGTAACAGTTTTATGAATTTGGATGCCAGAATCAGCAAAAGAGCAAAAGCTTCAGATGACTACCCACCTCCACAAGATAAATAAAACATAAACATTGTAAATAAAGGAACCAGGCAAGTGCGTTCCTATAATAAATATTTATACTGGTTCTGAACGCCAAGGACAGCTGATCATTCCCTTTCAATTCAGCATGCTACTCTGAACACATTTAAACAAATGATAGGCTTGAATTAAAGGAAAAAGCATAATTCAATGCATGCAGTGAAACATAAAATGATCTGTTAAAAGTTAAACAGTGTGCACTATGAATTAAGTAATGTGCTCATATCTGTGGGTAAGCAATACAGTCAGGTTGATATCAAAGAGAAAGAAAATATAGAGTCAATGCTTAGTTTCAAAGGGAACAATGGGTTACATTTTGAGGATATTTATGTAAAGGCATGCTTTATTATTGTTATTATCATCATTATTATTATTGCAGTGGTAGCTGAGCAAAATTACTTGATCCTTTTAGGGATATCCAACCTTGGTAGCATGAAAGACTGGAACATACCTTTAATAAATCAAGCAGAAATGGAGGTCATCTGTTGAATGTAAAAAAAAAGTGTAGAAAATAATTTCCACCACCAGTAAATTAGTACTTAATCAAATACCATAATAAGCACCTAAAATGTACTCTCTTTAACTCTTTTGTTAACCTGCACTTTGTCCCAGCTGTCTAACTAATCACAAGTAATTCAAGCAAGCCCTGTAGTGTAACCTTTAGACCAGGGGTAGCCAAACTCCGGCCCTCCAGCTGTGGTGGAACTACAAATCCCATGAGGCATTGCAAGATTCTCACAGCCACAGGCATGACTCCCGGAGAGAGATGCATCATGGGATTTGTAGTTTCACCACAGCTGGAGGGCCGGAGTTTGGCTACCCCTGCTTTAGACACTCTGGTGCTTTAGCCCCCTCCTCCCCTGTAATCTCACTAGAGCACTGACCTTTATGACCTATTAATGCTGAAAATACATTAATAGTCTGGGCAGGCTCTTAACCAAGTTCCTGCTCTATTCTGTATGTACTACAGGATATATGGCACAGCTTTCTGCCATTTGTACTGTATGTCCAAACAAATAACTGACATTTTATCATGTGCCTGGGGAAAGACCGAATTAGCTGAGGAGGCCTCCCTTGCACCTCTTGTCCCACCCCTTGAGAGTGGCACAGGGAGTAAGAAGACAGAGAGTGGCACGGGTGCCAAGGGTGTAAAGACACCATGCCAGGACACAGTCCAGAAGCTGGTTTCCAAGGACAGATGAACAGGAGCAGGATTAAGCCAGAAGGTCAGAGTGGTGCACAGGAGAAGCAGAGATGAAGTCGGACAGGCCAGAGATCACACCAGTTTGGCAGTGAGGTACAGGAGCAGAAGACCAAAGCGTAATCCAGGAACAAGCAGAAGTCAAGGGCAGGCAGCAATCAGGCGTAGTCAGAGGCAATCCAGGTCAAGGCAACAGGTAACAAACAGGCAGAGTAACAGGAAGCAACACACAACCTGAAAGACCGTTCAGCAATGATCCACATGGCAAGCTGGTTTAAATGGACCCATCTATCAGAGGAGGTTTCCTCATATCCTGTACACAGCAGTTTTTGCGTGTACATTATGCTGCATGCGCACTGGCGCGTGTTTCCCGAAAATGCGGTGGACAGGTCCACGTGCATGTGCAGTGTCACACGAGCAGCCGGGTATAGTCTTACAAATTTAAACTGGCACCGCAATGACATAAATGTCATTTAAGACCAAAACACAGTGAAGGACATTTCTGCACCAAATTAGAAATTTGTGACACAGTTAAGTAGGTTACATCCTGGTAGATTTTCGAACGAAACTCGCCGAAACATTTCACAATTTCAGAGACTTGACGAAGTTTTCATTTTCATTTTTATTTAACATTCGATTTTGGAATAAATGGAGTTTCCCAAACGGAAACCACATTCACTGTTAGAAAATCATTCGAAAAATCGTTTCAAAAAATTGTTTCGAACATTTTCAAAATGCTCCTTCTAATTTTTTCATCACTGCGGTTCGAAATTGATCATCGATTTGACCCCATCAGCTATTAGAGCTATTAGAAAGTCGTACATAATTCCGAAAATGATTTAATTCATTCAAAATTTGTTCAGTGGATACCCTACTTTAGATGCAAATCAGGCTGCCTCTCACTTAGCAAAGGCTGTTTACAGTGCATTTAGTACCCATTTGCCTGATTTCCAAGGCACCAACTGAGACAAATTTTCAAGGTCTGTGACAGGTTTATTACTGAAGATGAGTCAGATTTTCATTCTAAAAAGAGAAGAGAAGATAATTAAGAAGTGGTCAGGGTCCGGTTTCATTCAGTTTGTTACAGTGTAACTTTAGAGCACTTTATGAATGTATCACTCAAGCTGTAGCCTTGTAATAACCTCACCTGGTGACAATTCCAACATTTTGGATTTCCTCTTAATCTCTAATAATGACCACTAGGATAAATAGAGGGGTGATTCTCCAACCAGCTAGGACACAAATGACAATTAAACCCTGGCAGGGGATCTAACCCTCCGCCACTCCATACAAAATTAAAAGAAAAAGTTTTGTCTTTACATGGACTTTTAATTGTACAGCCAAAGATCCTGTTCACTGTGTAAATCTGACTTGATTTGTTTCCCAACTAAATAACACAGGGAAAGCAGTTCTCAAAGAAATAATCCCAGGCAGGCATTGAGTTGTAGCAAATACACAGACTAAAAGCAGTACTATCACGCGCAGAGTAGAGTTTAACCACAAGTGTCTATTCACTAAACTGCAGAGTGAAGCCGATTGAACAACTGACCCCAAGTGAAGTGAGTCGAACACCGTTTGGCTATTCACATCAGGCTTGTACGGCTGATTTCAGCCGTATAACGGCTGAAATCAGCCATACATCGGCTTGCTTTGCATGGCTTCGGGTGGGCCGAACATGCTAAACATGTTCGGCTGACCCGAAGTGCAGAAGGAGTTCGACTCAGCTGATCCAACATCTGGATCGGCTGAGCCGAACCTCTGGCAGGCTCAGGGCCGTCTTTAATACTGATTGGACCCTGGGCAAACAATTTCTTGGGCCCCCCACCGGCCCTAACAGCAGCATACGGAAGAGGTGGGGGCAACACCAGTAGCGGACCTAAGGAACAAAGGGCACTAGTGCAAAAAAAAAAACACAGCGCTCTCCTCCCGCAGCGCTCGGCTGGCTAGCAAAAATGTTTTTTTTTTCTATTCTGGCACGGCTCCAGAATAAACAAAAAAAAGAAACAGCAGTGTTTCTCTCCTTGGTGTTAAAATGTGATGCAAACAGTTATGTGTAATGAATTTAACAACTCAACTTAAGGTGCCCTTCCAAGACAGTGGGGGGTATTCATTAGAGCAGGTGAATATCAATGAATGTGTAATTTGCATAAATTTTTTTTGAATTAATCTGTGTCTGTTTTGCAACCAAAAGTGACAGTTTTATTTGTACATAACAGTGCGTCAAAATAGCCACCGTCTCTCTCTTTTCTAGCACGTAGTGATGACAAAATTTACATCAGAACTGTTACAGAACAGTAGCTAATTTATTGTACAAATTGCATATAGTAAATAAATCCACCCCTAATAGTTATGGGCCTAACACCCCACCACCCCCCCGTTTGGTTCGAATTCAAACTTTATAACATGGAAAAAGTTTGAATTCAAACTCAAACGTCAAAATGTAATGTAAGTCTATGGGGCTGGATCTTTGAAAATCAATTGACCCCATTTTGAAGGCTTATATGCAATTTATTGGCCTTAAAAAGGGTATGGGGATTCGGGTACTGCCCTGGGGGACATGTATCAATGACATTTTTTTTTTAAATTACCGTTTTCAAAGGAGCAGTGATTTTAACGTTGCTTAAAGTGAAACAATAAAAATTAGAAATTTCATTAACTATTGTGCTTGGGGGTCCCCTTAAACTGCCTGTAAAGTGGTGCATCTGTATGTATAGAACCTGCTGCAGCAAAAATGACATTTGTAAAGAAAAAAATTACATTTAAAAAAAAAAAAAAAAACAAAGACGTGCGGTTCCCCCTCCCAAACAATATTACACCCTTTAGGTCTGGTAGGAGTAAGGGTTAAATAAAATTGTAAATGAAAAGAATTTAGAAAAAATCCATTATTTGAAAAAAACAAAAGACAAGTTTTTGACAAGTCTTTTATTTCCCCCCCTACAAATAAATAGACATAATTTTTTTTTTCCGTCTGCTCGCGACGAACTCCCGATGCTGGCAACATATAAACAATTGGGCGGAGCTAGCGAACATTGAGCCCCTGCCTAATCCCTAACTTGCCATATAAATATCAAAAGATTGGCTACTGAAAAAGCCCGTTCACTCCCAAATGTAAACTACATTTTTATATTTTCAACAAAATCACTAAAAATTATGGTCATATGCATACAATGATCCTGTTCAAAGTACTGGTCATGTATAGTATATATTCATAATAAAGGAACAGTTAGGTACATAGTGCACTGAAGAGGACCTAGGCTTTGAGGTCAGGTGCAGACTTGGGCGATCCAGGGACGCGCGTCCCGGTACCGTGCGATTGTGTGCGATTGCACACAGAGGTTGCTGCGCGGCCCCATTGATTTCAATTGGGTTATATTCACAAAACAATCGATGAAATTCCATGGGCGGAATCACGGCGGGATACCACGCAATCTGCCAGGCGCGACTGGGGTGCCATTAGAAATGAATGCCAGCGCGATCAGCAGTGGTGTGTGATTTCGTGACAGAGTCGCCATCCAGGCAATTTTGCGCACAATTGCTGCTCGGTCACGGATCGCCCAAAGGCCTTAAACGCCTTAAAGGCAAAACATGTTTTTTAAAGAGTGGGGAAGGCTATACCCTCTATCAGGTTTTTATTGCTATTGGTGTCCCCATTATGAAGATTCACCCCTCTGTTTGAACTGGTGACCATTGTCACCAAAAAACAAAGCAAGGGGAACTCCAAAAGTTCAGAATATTCCCAAGAGCAAGAGGAAAGGGTAAATGTTCCAAGGACACTTGTTACCTACTCTATCGAAAACTAAAAAAGGGTTTTTGACTATTCATACACTTTGACGGTTTTGTCCTCTGAGAACTGGATCCCATGGCAGGAGATCAATTGCATCCCCTCAGCTGTGTAATAATGTAGAGCAGTCAGGAATAGCAAAACAGTTTTTTGCACATCCAAATGAAAAGTTAAATCCCGGTCACTGCACGGAATAACTGCATTTTTGGAACCTTGGAGATGTGCCCAAGTTTAGGAAGACACTTAATAATAGCAGCCACACATAATGATTTGTACTGTAATAACCTATTAATATGATCCTGTAGCCTGATAGACATTAGTCAACAGCCATACTCCACTGGGGAAGATAACTATGTAAAAGTAAAGAACAGAAATGAAGAAATAATTTCTGTCACCACTGGGAAGTATTGGGCCAATGACAGACTTCCTTTTCTGCATTAAAGAAAATAACCTGATTCTCTGCCATCATTTGATGCCTACCATTACAAGTCCATTGCGCAGTGAATGAATATTTTTCGGCATCTTTCAGACTATAGTCTTTAGCTACAAGGTGTACTCCTCAATCTGATGGTTCCACAAACTACTTCCGACATAGACTTGCAGACGACAGTCCAATAAACTTCTCCATACATATAAACACCTGACTTTCATTTCGCTTTGTGTGTTTACAGAATAATGTCACTGTCCACTGCAATTTGACAGCTTGTACATTTGCAGACTAACAGTCCATCTTGAGGGGGATCCACCTTAGGGTTGCCATCTTTTCTTTAAACAAAACCCTGAACACTCTAGCACCACACAGCAATATATTTTGGAGAATATACATAAGAGACACAGCCAGGAGAAAGTGTAAGGAGATACAGCCAGGGGAGAGAGAGAGGAGAGAGATGGCTAGGGGATAGAGAGAGAGAGAGAGAGAGAGAAGAGACGGCCAGGGGAGAGAAATGAGAGATGGCCATGGGAGTGAGCGAGGAGAGACAGCTAGGGGAGAGAGCAAGGAGAGACAGCCATGGGAGATAGTGAGAATAGACAGCCAAGAGAGAGACTGAGGAGAGAATTAGTTAGGAGGCCTTACACTGATGGCCAATGTAACATAGGTATTCTCAGTGACCACCAATGTAACAGATATATATACACTGATCAGCAGTGTAACGGAGGTATATACACTGATCAGCAATGTAATGGAGGTATATACACTGACCAGCAATGTAACAGAGGTAAATACACTGACCAGCAATGTAATGGACGTCTATACACTGACCAGCAATGTAACAGAGGTATATACACTGACCAGCCATGTAACAGTGGTATTCTCACTGACTAGCAATTACCATGAAATTATTGAGATTTCTGAATTAGCATAGATGCAATATTTGTTGGATTACAGTAGATTTGTTTCACTTTTTTTCCTGCAATTGCCTCTTGAAAGTAAATATAAACAGATCCCAACAATATTTTATGTCTAAAAGAGGTCCATAATTTGCATGCCAATTAACCACGATATTTACATATGAATGAGTCGCTTCTTATTTATATGTAAATATCACAGTTGAGCCTATTTTCAGTGGAGGGCCTGTATCCCCTATTTTAAATTTGGTTGCCCCTGTCTTCCTTACATCTTGTGTCCGGGTTTCAATTGCCATGAAACCCGGACACAGCACTCAAAACCCGGACTGTCTGGGTGAATCCTGGACAGCTGGCAACCCTAATCCACCTGAACAATTGCATTTTCGCCTATCTACAATTAGTCTTCTACAGCACATATGGACTCGTGCACATTAGTCGTGCACAGCACATATGGACTCCATTTTGGATACTGACCAATGCAACTGGCCTGAAAGGAAATATGCACCATAGCCTACACTCATTCAAAGTCTAAGGGGAATATTCAATATTCACTTCAGCCCTGTAGGGTTGATTTCAGCTGTACATCGGCAGAAATCAGCCATACATTGGCTGGCTTCAGCTCCCTTCGGTTCAGCCAAACATGCTCAGCTGAGCCTAAGTGAAGAATACGTTCAACTCAGCCGATCTAACATCTGGATCGGCTGAGCAGCATTTCCGGCAGTTCACTCGCTGCCGTAACCCCAAAAATGTAAACAAAAGAGAGAAAAAACAGCGTGGGATCCCCCTACCGATCCATACCAGACCATTCAAGTCTGGTCACAAAGTTGGGAGGGACCCCCGAGTTAAACATGAATAAAAAAGTGCGAGGGGTTCCCCCCAAAAGTCATACCAGGCCAAAAGTCATACCAGGCACCCAAATGCTGCCCCCCCCCCATGAATGAGTAAGGGATACTTACTCATTCACTAAAGTGTTAAAAGTAAAAAGTAAATAAACAGACAAAACTTTAAGAAAAAATCCTTTAGCCCCTTCGTGACTGGAGGCGTACGCTATACGTCCCACCACAAAGTGCCCAAATGACTGGTCACGTACACTGTACGTGATCAGCTATTTGGGGCTCTGTAATGCTGGTAACCACTGAGAATTGTGTTGAGGCATCCATTAATGAAAGAGTTAACCTTTTTCAGACACCCAATTCCTTTCAGGAATCGGGTGTCTGACAGTGAGAGCATTTGCAACTCTAGCCATCACTAACAGCTGGTATAGATCGGGAAATTCTGATGTATACCAACACGTGGCAAAACTTTGCCAGCGTTCCGTTCCACTGCAAACGCAAAAAATAGGGCTCTGGAACGCACACGCTTTTGGTGTGAACAAGCCCTTAGTGACATCTGATCCTGTAATGATGCAGGATCAGTGCCACTAAGGTTATTACTGGCTGTTCTTAAGTTTGAAGCAGCCTAATCATAACAAAAAATGAATGAATGAAATTATCAAGCAGTAATAGTGAAATAAATTAATGATATAATTAAATAAAATAAAAATGTAATAAACGTTTTAAAAAATAGTGAAAAGTGTTAAAAAATAAAGTGTAAAAAAAATTAAAATAATTGTAACAAATAAAATGATATATTTAAATATATGTTGTTTATACTAACATTAATATATAAATTAACCCATTACAATGAAAATCTGCAGCTGAGCTGCACATTTCTTTTTCACCATAAGTGTAACACTTAGTGACAGTGACATTTTATGCCAAGTGACCACTTTTAGCTTTATCTTTTAGAGAAAAAAGATTAAAATGTTAGGTTTTAGTTTTAGGCTACAGAAAAAGTTCTAAAATCCTAGGGATGTGAGGTTTTTCCAAATAAAGGACAAATACATGAATGTATTCAATGCATTTTATTTTAGCTGTGCTATTTTTCTAAAACAAATCTACAAATCAAAATTGGGGAAAAAGTGTTTTAAGTTTTTTCCTCTTTTTTAATATTTAATTTGTCTTAAGTGAGGCGTTAGGTACACATATATGAAATAAATATATAGCCCTATCTGTCCTCTAAAAAACAATATATAATATGTGTGGGTGCACTTTGTAAGAAAGTATATTACTAACGTGGAAGAATCACACAGTAAAGATGTCAAAAGTGTGTCAGTAATTTACGAACAGAAACTAAAAACAAGCTCAGTCATGAAGGGGTTGATTGAAAAAATAAAATAAAAAAAATAAACGTTTTTGACAAGTCCTTAAAAAATAAATATCAAAAATTAAAAAAGTTAATCCACCGCCGTAATCCAGGAGTCAATCACAACAGGAAGTGTTGTCCACGTCGAAATAAAAAAAGCCCTGACGGCCGCCGATTTGTCCACACGCGACAAACTCCTACTGCAAAATGACCAGTTTGATAGATGCCGGCAAAAGCTCTGCCTAACTGTTTACATTTCTCCGGCACCTGTCAAACTCTTCCTGCAGCTCTCAGCCAAATCAAAACAAATGGGCGATGTTGGCCATTTGTTGTCATTCAGTGACAGGCCACTGTCCTCAAATGACCACAGGAAAGCCTTTTGGAGGGAATCTCACTCACTTTTTTTTTTATTTTTAACTCGGGGGGTCCCTCCAAACTTTCCAAGTCCGACCAGACCTGAATGGTCTGGTATGGATCGGGAGGGGAACTGCCCACCATTTTTTTCTGTTTTTTGTTAACATTTGGAGGGGGTACGGTCTGCGTCGGCAGATCGTTCTCCCCGCTTCGGCTGTCACTTTGGCTCAGGATATGTGTTCGGTTCGGCTGAGCTATTTGGCTGCTGTACGGGTGAACCAAAATGCACCAAAGTCAGCTGAAGGATTAGCCAAAGCTACGGCTCTTTAGTGAATAACCCTCTGAGCTCCCTCAGTTCCAGAGATGTCCCAGCTAATTGCCACATTTTAAAATTGCAAGATTAAAGATCTGATGATTGCTTTTATAACAAAAATTCTGCAGTATTTGATGTTAAAGCTGATGTGTAGTGTACGTATATAATCGCTTCCCTTTTTCCCTCCTCCCATCCACTAACGTAGAATTAAATATTTAAATTAAATAGTTGAGGAATACCTCTTTTGAGACTCAGTGATGTCTCTCACTGAGTCTGTCTACTGCTCTTTGCTCTGTGTATGGTGGGAGGGGTGGTAGGCTCCTCTAAATGTCACAGCTTTCTGCCATTGACCTTTTTTTAAAATGTCAATAAACTCAGGACTTAAACCTAAAAAATGCATTCAAGTACCCTATTAATAAAAATGTATCTTATTTGTATATCGTTCAGCTGTAGATCCTCAAATCATCTCTGAATTGGTGCTGACACTGTCCTTCCTTCTGGAGGGTGGCTACTTTTGTTCTTCGTGGTCCCTGTGTGTGATGTAAAGTAGCCACTGCTCCATGCTCACTTCCGTGATGAAATTAATAAACTATAAGTGAGATTGTAGTCCATCACTGGAGCAAGCTTGGAGCGGTGGCTACTTTACATCACACACAGGGACCACGAAGAACAAAAGTAGCCACCCTCCAGAAGGAAGGACAGTGTCAGCATGAGTTTAGAGATGATTTGAGGATCTACAGTCAACAAATAAGCTACATTTTTGTTAGTAGTTAAGATACTTGAATGCATTTTTAAGATTTAACTCCTGAGTTTGGTGTCACTTTAAAAGCATTACATAAAAGATCACATCCCCTGGATCCCTTGGATGGATGTGCCTGCTTCTCCCTGCTGCCCACTGGGTGCTGAAGACTTTAGCTGTGCTGTCTGCTGATTGGGTTTTTTGAGCAGGCACATCTAAAAGGCTGTCAGGAATGAGTTCTTTCACATAAAGCTTGAAACAAAACAATTGAAGGGCTCAAGATAGCTACTGCACCTTATAGGGTTATACTGTATATCACTTTTAAGTGTTTTAAGTGACTTTTAAGTGACATTTCTAAGTGTTTTTGTGCTGACCTTCTTTCACTAAATAAAAAAAACACCACATCACAGATCTTAATACTGAAAAGAAAAGCGCTATCACTCCCATACTTTCCATACTTTGTGATAATACTGTTATTCCATTTAACAACTATAGGTATTATTCACGAGCATGTCTAGGTCAATGCTGCCCCTTTTCCTGCGCATGGTAAAAATCAATGCTTCGGGCAGTAGCCTCACTGATGCTGAGACTGATAAAAATGAGTGTCATTGTTTAGAGCTCCTAACCCCTGCTACATATGTCATATAGGCCGGGGAGTTCTGCGCAGTGAGGCCGAGTGTGCACTCTCATAAGGCTGAGCATCACTAAGTAGTCTCATACACCTCGCCTCACCTCGCCTCCACTTGTGGCTTTAAAACAGGACAAGAGGCGAAATCTCACTATCGAGAACACAGACACACACACATAAAACCTTATAGGTTCCAACCCTTCTGCAAAACAAGAAAAATGTGTTAAGAATGTAATGAAATTATTTTGTTAGTGCTAGTTTGAAAGGCTGTGAAGCTATTTACTAATTTATAACCTGTAAGCGATTTGTTCAAGACATAAATGAGATATATTAGAAACAATAAGTCCTGCATTTGTAAACAGATCTGTAAGTAGCATTTCTTGAGTACATGTTATTTAAATCTTTTTTAATAAGCCGTACAAATCTATCCATCCTGATGACATATAAAATTGTCAAAGTGAATGAAAAACGGAGTTGCTTTAAAATGGAGCGTTTGCTCCTATTTCTCACTCTAGAGTAAATAAAAACCTTTTGCAGAATGATTTTTCACTTGTGTGTGTCAAGAATGTGACAGAGGCCAATTATTATGTCTCTCACCTAGACAAATATGCAGCCTTGTGACCTCCCCAATAGACGCCTTGATGCCTTATTAATTGAAAATCCACTCAGCTTAAATGCAAACTAAACACGTTGACAAGAAGGCCTATTAGCCACTTCTGAAAAATGAGGGGAGAAAGGTCAGGGGACGCTAATCTGAATCTCGCAGCACACCTGTTCTTTTGTTTTAACACAGAGCTGGAAGCTTATTATGGAGGAAGTGGGTGGGGAGATCAGGTTCTTGATATTTTTGTTTTACCGCTCACACGATCTATATTGACTATGTTTTGCACTTACTTTCCAACAGTTAACTCCGGTGTTCCTGGATGGGTTTGCAGTACGTTAGAGTTTAATGGTTTGCAGGCTCAATAGAGAACAGCAAGTTAAAGCACTTGACAGGGTCACAAAGGCATAGCTTTTATTTCTTAAACCTCCCCGTCATGTGTGAAGGAAGAACAATGTCCAAGGAGACACGGAGGAGGAACCGCGCAGAGTCAGAACGCTAGGCAGAGTGCAGATGGGGATTTACTCTGGAAACCATCAGAGCACGTGCAGCTTTATTTCATGGTCTGCCAGAGACCCCTTGCTGAGACTGTGAATGGAAAAAGCAATAGAAGAATGATCAGGAATTTCCAATGCTCATGAAAAGCAACTGCTGTCAGCATGTTCTCCAAATATGCCAAATGCTCCTTTAGGCAACAGCTTTAGTGGAACAGGCGGTGTGCTAGCAGTCATGAGAAGTCTGCTGTTTATAGAAAACGAGTGACAGTGAGCTGCTGTGGCGTAGAAACCCACATAACTGGCTGAGACAGTGACATTAGAGGAGCAAAAGTTACTTACAGTATTAGAGTCTGGTGGAAGATGAGAACATTAAAAACAAAAAAAATCTGTCATACATGTGTCTCCCTGAAGGTAGATTTCTTCACAGCTTATCCTGAAAAACATATTGTTGGTTCAATAAAAAATGTCTTTATTAATTCCCTCGAAGCTGAACTCTAGGAAGATATAACAGACACAACTAACCTGTGAAAAGCATTAGTACATCCTTAAAGAAGAACTCCAGGCAGAAATATTCTTAACCTTTGCAGTGGGGCTACCCCAGCACTGCAAGGATTAAGTGCTCATTTTTGCCTAGGTACGCAAATGAAAAACTAAAATCTCATTAAAATGTTAACATATTACTGTAAAAATCTTCAGCTTTCATTAAAATAATACCTGGTGATCCTGCCATTAAGGCCCTTATTCAGGCATTTCCTGCCTTAAGGTGCCCATACACCTTACAATTATCTGTAGATTTTCTGTGGTCAGATGGAAAAAGTGCAACAGATTGGCCCAGGTGGAGATTACTCCATCCACACAGTTAAGTGTAGATGGAGGAATCTGTTGCACCTTTTCCATCTGACCAGAGAAAATCTGCAGATAATTGTAAGGTGTATGGCCAGCTTTAGAGTAACAATGCTGTATCTCTCCCAATTGTCTTCCTGCATAGTCACCCTATGAAATGGGCTTCCAATGGAGGCTAAACGGGAATGCATAAGTGTGTATAGTCCCTGAAGCAAGATCACTTGAAGCAAGAGCCTAAAGCAATGTAAAAAATTTTTTTCTCTAGCATTGCTGGGTAAATAGTAGGTTAACCTGTAGTTTTCACACCATCTCTTTAAAGGTAGCGTCTGTTCCCCAAAAGGGTTTTTATATATTTAAAGAGATTCAGGATTATCATTTTTTAAACAAATTAAAGTCAGTAGAGATGCTTCCAGTCTCCCTTGGCCTCCCCTCCCTTTGTGGCATTGCTGCCCTACTCTACCCACCACATAGCAGCAGCCCCACAAAGCAGCTACTCCAAAACTGCAGGATGTTCCTGGTCTGCAGTGGTCAGGAGTTTGAGGTGTTGACTTGGCCTCCAAATTCTCCAGATCTAAGTCTAATTGAGCATCCCTGGCATGTGCTGGAAAAACAAGTCTGATCCATGAGGTTTCCACCTTGTAACTTACAGGATCTGCTTTGACAGCTTGGTGCCAGATACCACAGCATACCGTCAGAGGTCTAGTGGAGTCCATGCCTCAGGGCTGTTTTGGCAGCAAGAGGGGAACCTACTCAATATTAGTTAGGTGGTCATAATGTTATGGCTGATCGGTGTAGGTGGTGTGCTGGTGAGAAATGCTTCTGATGTGTTTATGAAACACATCAAGCTCAGGAAAAAAACATTCATTTACATGAAACCTTAACTTCTGGTGATTCACCCCACCCACCCATGATTAACTCAACTCAAGACCTACTTGCTTAGTATCTGTATGGGCCATGTGGTGAAGAGAGAGAGAAAAGTTCTGTCACTATATTTCACTGACTCAGGAAAAAATGTCACCTTGTCTCACGACTTGAAGAGCCTCAACTGTACTAATAATCTGGACTCCGACAAACTTGGAAACTCTTTAGTGTACTGTCAAATACCTAAACTGGCTGTTTTAGATGTATAGCGTAACTGTTTCTGCACTGGTACGATGCGGTGCCATTCATTCTGAGTTGTACCCTAATACACCTTGTGCCAACACAGCACACCACAACGCGGCACACCACAATGCATAGTAACAAAGTACTATTTGTTGTGGTGCACTGCGTTGCAAAGAAAAAGTAGATACCTAGTAGTACCCAGTAATGGTCTGCGGTAGGCAGACTATTCAAATAAAAGGATTGCCCTAATGCGGGGGCGGACTGGGCTGGGGCCTAATGCAACATATGTTAAAACACACATCAACTTGTATGTGTACCAGAGCACATAAATGTGAACCTAGGGTAAAATGAAGCCTGGAAAGCAATGGCCTTCATCATATTCCTATCTAAACGCTGAGAAGTTCCAAGATGTCAAACACTCATTTTGAAGACAAAGACACTAAGTATATAATGTACTCTGAGTGCAGTGGTCAGGAGTATGTCATATACAACTGAGAATACAGGGTGGCCATGAGTGGTCATTATTATTGCTTATCGTATTGTTTGTTTGTTTTTTAGCAACAATGTGGTCCTATATTAAACTCTTATGTATCTTCCTGAATATAAAAGTTGAACCTACAGATCTGTAGTTGCATGGTAAATGTAACTACAGACATTAGACATGTGCCAATCCATTGGTACCAAGCCATTCATTAAATACTGTCATTAAAGACTCTTAAAATTATAAACAATGGCTTTGAAATAACAGAACTTAACTATTTGAGGGAATGGTGTAAGCCATCTGATCCAGATTGCTCGTTTGATTGCTCTTGCAACCTTTATTTGGTCCTACTGTTTCTGGACCTTATCAAGTCTGAGCCATTGCGGTTCATTTGAGGCTGTCCGTTATGGACATGAACTCCACTATTTTCTGATGAAGTTGTTGAACAGATTTGCCTCCTCTTTGTCCCCAGTCACCAACTCTGAGTTATCTTGTGAAAGGCTTACATGCTCAGACCAAATCTTTTTGCTATTAATATATTTACCGTATAAACTGGAGTATAAGCCGTCCCGAATATAAGCCAAAAAACGTGGAAAAAGTATTGACTCGAATATAAGCCGAGGGTGGGAAATGAGGCAGCTACTGGTAGATAGATACCAATAAAATTACATGAATATTTATTTAACCACTTGAAGGCCATAGTGTTTCACCCCCTTCCTGGCCAGGCCATTTTTCAGTATTCAGCGCTGCGGTACTTTGACTGATGTTTATTCCGTCATGCAACGCTTTACTGAAACGATTTTCATACCATTTTTTGGGGACAGATAGAGCTTTCTTTTGTCCTCTTTTCCACACTAAACTCACTATGTAGTGAGTCGTCCTTAGATACAGAGTCAGTGTACCCAGCCAATCCGAGCAATTCAGTACCTTGTGAGCTCTGTGATGGCCACAATCTTACAACAGAGGAAGGAGCAAATCATAGTAATTTATGGATTTGAAATGAATAAATAAGTCAGCAGCACCTGCTGAGCCAATCATTCATTTCCACTAATTGTGTTTTTTTTAACCCTTTCACCTACAAATCTGTCTCTCTATATGACCTGTATATTAACACTTACTTTCTTTATTTTCACATCTACACATTAACCCCTTCATCTCCATCCTTCCACTGTGTATAACCTGTTCAATAATGTATCCAGTGCACCCATATCAAGCTCCATGTTTTAATCTCCTAAATACCAGCATGTTTTTTCATTTTCCAAAAATTGTGTCAAAAACTGAAATCAGCTTGGGGTGTCTACTTTCCAAAAAGGGTAATTTTGGGGGTTTTCCTGCTGACCTGGTATTTTTTATTTGAAATATTTTATAACTGAAAGTAAGGGAAATAGGTTTTAGAAAAATGTTTGGTCTTTTTGTAGTAAAAAATAAGAACCCATTGCTTATTAAATACAACCAAAAGAAAGTCCATAGTTTGTCAAACTATCACAGCACTGAAAAATGCCCTGGTAATTAAAAGGTATTACAGGATTGTACTCAAGTTGTTAAAGAATTTTTGAGGTTTTGTCTTACTCTCCATCGCAACCTGTCTTTCATTTAGAATTTTTGCGATCTGACCTTTTACATTGCTGTAATATTTGACATAATTTTCAAATTGGGAAGAAAACATTATAGGGAGCTAAGACATGGGCTCTTTGCCCTGGACTCAGGAGTTTAATCAGACCTTCCTCTTTTATAACCTTTCTATTTTGCACTGGACACTAACACAATGGATTATTGAGTTATTTTTGGCCACTCATGTTTATTTGGCAGTAGAAGATTTGGCAGGACTGAAGACTTTCCTTGCTCAATTTAAAATAAGAATGTAAATATGACAAGGTTTCCACTATTGTGCACATTATTCCATTCTGGTTATTTAACAAGCTTGGTTACATAAGCTGACATAGATTGTGGTCACTCAATGTTTTCCAGAGAGATAAGCAAACTCTTTTTGTAAAAGTCGTTTCAGAGTCAGAAACTAGTTGATGAAGTCAGTCTTTTAGTCGATTTACAGTATGTCTTTACTGGACTACATTTAATTTGCTAAATTGCTATGTATCATAAACAATTTCTATTTTCTTTTTAAATAAAACAATATTTTGACCTTTTTTGCTATCATTCATTCCATCTTGGTGATCTCTTCCAGCCTTTGTCAGCCACTGCCTCTCTACATTCACTCACTCCACCATCATCTACATATCATTGCTCCCGACCAGGTTCCTAATAGTGACAATTGTGAACCATGTCAGTGCCATGTGTGACGCTATGGCTTCAATTTGAATAACCAATCAAGTACAGATGATATCAGTAAGCAGGTGTTTTTGGTTTCCACATTATTACATAATTGAAGTGAATATTGACACAATTTATTGAGTGAAGATCATCAACTCCTCATAGTTTAAACTGTAGCACATGTGACAACATAGGGGCATAATTTGGATAGGGTATTCACTCCATAACAGGAAATGTCTGAAGAAGAACCTCTGTAGAGTGATCACCAGGTAAAGAAAGCTGCAGATTTAACAACTAAAAGCAACTTTTAAAATAAAATTAATATGTTAAAGCTTTTATGAGATTTTAGTGATTGGGTTTAGCTTTCTTTTACATATTCGGAACCTTTTATTCACCATTTTGGCTTATGATAAGGTGCATTTCTTGTAAACAAGGTTTCTAAGATATAGTTTAAGTGGATAAGGCTAATACAAATCTACGCTACTTAATGATAAATAGAGTCCGATTGATAGTCACTACTCTCTATTTGTAAGATAATTGCCCTGGTACTCCCGGGTGCTCATCCACAAAAAAAATTCATACAAATCCAAAGTAGGTCTAAAGGCACTCACGGGTCTTGCAGCGGAGATAATTCAAAGCATCGGCATTTTATTGTCAGCCTTTAAATGGAGTTCATTCTGCCTTTATCAAGAATTGGTAAGGATTGACTGAGCTCTGTGGAAACATTGACTATAAAATGCTGCTGCTTTGACTTATCTCTGCTGCACAACAGGTGAGTGCCTCTAGACCTACTTTGGATTTGCAATGATAAATGTAAATATATGCCTAAAATGTAATGATAATCATGTAAATAGTAATGTCTCATCCAAACATCTAACATTAACAAGGAAAAGCCAGGATTCAGCATTTACTTTCTGACTACAAAGGGTTAACTGAATCCCTGCGGAATGCAATCTTGTGAAATTAACCAGAAATTGTGATCTGCTTGTGTTAAATAAGGTCACACTCTAGTCTACCCTGTATAGAATGTGTTTAAAATACAGGATCACCTGCTCCAACATAAAAAACCCTGGTTCAAAAATAGCTAGTAAACTGTCTAGTAGTAGCAGCAGTGTAATTATCACTTAACATCATATCCTAATTAGTGTGCGATCATG
Source organism: Nanorana parkeri (assembly GCF_000935625.1). Taxonomy (NCBI): domain Eukaryota; kingdom Metazoa; phylum Chordata; class Amphibia; order Anura; family Dicroglossidae; genus Nanorana; species Nanorana parkeri. The sequence continues at coordinate 737,866 of NW_017307051.1, read as the reverse complement.
TTACACTCAGTAAAGGAAAACATACAAATGAAGCTAAATGAAGCTTTACTAACACCTCAGTAAAACATAACACTAATTGTAACTCTCAAAGTAGAAATGTCATTAAAAGCATGCTTTTAAAATACGAATTATTATCAATGCACCTCGCAATTTAAAAGGCACACACCAGCATTACCAAATAACATTATTTGGTACCTTTCTTGCCATAAGTAAAACAAAAAGCTGCTCTGGGCTCCATCTTTTAGATTGTAAGCCCTCACAGGCAGGGCCCTCCTTACCATCTTGTCTTGAATTGTATTGTGATTGTAATGTCTTCCTTATATTGTAAAGCGCTGCACAAACTGTTGGCGCTATATAAATCCTGTATTATAATAATGTAATTTACAGAATAGTCAAAAATGGTTTCTGGTTACCAGGCGCATTGTTGGTGTATGCCATTGAGAGTCTTTTATTTTCAATCAGGCAGTTCTTATCAGTGAGATAAGTATGTTAGCACAAATCTCATGTTCAGTACAAGATTACAAGGGACATAACAGTCTCCAGTAGCTGTCCAACTACTATCTTATTGTAGGGGAGAAGAGATGAGGGAGGAAGGAGGAGCAGGGAGCAGAGGATTGACTTGTCTTGCTGTGCCTGTGTGTTTGTGGAGACACACACAACTTACTAGCACACACAGGGTTGGCTCCAAAGGACCCTGTGTCAGGTTTCCACCCTGACTTTACTGGTTTGCAGCATTCTGGCTTGGCTGCCATTTTACTCACCTATTTCCTTCTTTGCCTGAGCAGACTCTGGAACGTTGCTCGCTACTCCCAGGCTCCCTCTTGTGGCCAGACAGGAGAGCATCATCTGAGAGAGTCAGATGGGAGTTTCCTGTCTCTGAGTGATGATGTCACCCCACTCACTACATATAAACCACTCAGTCCAGTCTGACCTTGCCCTTGAGTGGTTATCCTGCTGGTGCATTCCTGCTGTTCTGAGTATCCTGATTCTGTGTATGACCTTATCCTGGCTGGCATTCTCCTCTGGCTCCTGCTCCTGGCTTGTTTCTGACAACGATGATTTCCTGGCTCCTGCTCCTGGCTTGTTCCTGACGACGCTGATCTCTGTGTTCCTGATCTGGCTTTGACGACTACCCACTCAGGCTCCTGACTGGGTTGTTCCGGTTTATGATTCTGCTTGCTCATGTGTACACTGTTCTTAATAAATATTTTAACTAGCACCTTTCGCTTGTCTGGTTTTCATTGTGCTCTGACACCCTGCAAGGGAAACGAGCCACTCTAAAAAAAGACATCAGGGACAGTGCTCAGGGGACCAGCTGATTCTGCAGGAAACTAAAAATATTTAAACATCAAGAAGCAGCATCCATTGTAAGTGATTGAATCACAATTTGAAATAGTATTTACATATTTTGACTTTAATATCACTTTAGGTTACAGTATCTATGTTTTACTTATTAGTAGGAATTAGTAGAAAGTTTAGAGGCAATAAAGTAGCACAAATGTAGTCATTAGCTATAAACAGATCATCCCATGGATAGCATATGATGTAAAGCAAGCGTGTTTAGTCATGTTACAGCAGCACTATGGTCACCAATATCAGCAGTGCTTTTTCACTTTGACTGAAGACTTTGCTAATATTAGCAACCCCTTGCAGTGGTGTTGCTTAAAGTCATGTGACCTGCTTTAAAAAAAATTGGGGGGGGGGGCATAAATTAAAAAAACACATTTTTAAATTATATCAACTTAAAAAAAAAAAAATCTTTATTGACCATATGTTTACACTATTTTTTACTACAACTTTGGAGATTTCAATGATATCTGAACTGTTAATTACAATTGGTGGTGGGAAGGTAGGTTGCTTCAGGGTGCATTCACACCAAAATCAGAAAGAAATTGCAAGTCAATGGAGGGTCCATTGACTTGCAAGTGTACCTTCCGACTTCCTTCCAATCGTTTGCAATACGCGTTTCAATGGATGCTAACGGGAGGGCACTAAAACACTAGTTCACACAGGATCCCTTGCTTTAAGTTGGGCTAAAAAAAGGAGTGCATGCTCTACTTTTTTCCCAGTGCAACATACGGTATCGTAACAGAATGGAGCAGTGTGAACTAGCCCCATTCCTTTTTCAGTGCCCTTTCGTTAGTATCCATTGAAAAACGGATTGTATCGCAACGAATCCGGTGTGAATGGGCCCTGAATGCATATAATCTCAGAGTGCACAAGGGCTTTTTACTGTATGAGAAGTAAAAATGTGGAATTCCCTTCCACAGCTAGCTGTATCAGCCGAAAGCATTGAAAACACTTAGATGAGTTTCTTGGTTTATAGAATATGCGGGGTTAAAGGGTTTCTAAACCCCCCGTTTTTTTGCCTATATCTACTGATAGCAAGCAGTAGATGTAGGCAAAAAGTTATTTTTTTTAAAAACCCGCTTTAACAGCAGTTTACACTTACCCCATCTTTGCTGCGCGCTCCCGTCCGAGAAAACAAAACTGCTCGGGTGGCCGCAAAGCATCTTGGGGCGGGCGCATGCACAGTTTGGATTTTCGGACGGTAGACAAGCAGAGACGCAAGGTAAGTCTATGGACGCGTGCACCCGCATGCAGACAGCGGTGGATCAGAAGTGCCTTGAAGTGCCTGCAAGGACAGAGGAGTCAGCGCTGGATTGGAGAGCCGCCACACCACTGGAGGGACAGATGAAAACATCAGGAAAGAAGAAGATCGGATTAAGAGACATCATTTAAGGTAAGTGCTGACATTAACATTGGGGGGAGGGAAACATTTTTTTGCCTTTAATGTCACTTTAAGTTCCTTGCGACATGTATACACACAAATATATGGGTTGAACTAGATGCACCTGTGTCTTTATTCAACCTTGCCTACTACGTAACTATGTATGGATTCAAATTAAAGTTGCAATCTGACCATGAATCCCTGCAAGCTATTGTGTCAATGCCAAGCACAATGGTTAAGGGAAAAACAGAGCAGAGAAAATCTGCCCTGAATATGGCATATACCAGTAAAAACCTAATGGCTACTGCAGGCACACTCTCCAAAGCTTTTGGTGCAAACATCTTAGATTTTGAAAATACATTTTTTTGTTTTTCTCCAAATACATGAATTCTAAAGAATGCTCCTAAACTGTTAAAAAGCCATACAAATGCATGTATTCTGAAAGTAATTATGTAGATGAATGAGGAAAGGAAGCCTACTTAGAACGAAAGGATCTCAGCAATTTTGACCATTGCATCATTCACTCCCATTTGCAAAATGCATGTTAATGTTAATGGATTGAATTGTAATCCCAAGTTCTGCAGATCTGAAAAGCTAGAAACTATGTATATCCAGTGGCGACTCTAGGAACAATATATAGGGGGGGCACATAAGATACCACAGTCAAAATAGGGGGGCACTAATAATTTTCACCACTAAATCATACCACTGAAAAAAACTAAAGAAGTATATATAAATAAGATTACAAAATACGAGAGTAATGCGGTATGCGGTGATACCTTTTTATTGTACTAACCTAATACTTAGAAGACAAGCTTTCTTCCTCGGGTATTGCTTCAGACTTGAGAAAGAGGAAAACTCTCAAAAGCTTTTCAATTTCAGCAAACACCAGGGCTGTGTAAATAATCGCCAATAGCGATAGAGGACTACAAACCGCAGCAATACATTATACAGAAAAGCAGAATACCCCCAGCTATAGAGGACTACAAATCCCAGCAATACATTATACAGTAATGCAGAATACCACCAGCTATAGAGCACTACAAATCCCATCAATACATTATACAGCCTTGCGGAATAATACCATCAGCTATAGAGGATTACAAATCGCAGCAAAACATAGAGCAATGCAGAATAATAGTATATACATTTGCCACATACTCTGTGCTGCTGCTCTACTCTGGGGTTCTGGCCTAATGTATTGGGCAGAGCTTGTCAGGAGTGGTGGGGAGGGTCTTAGTAAGGGGAGATGTGCGGGTGGCAGAAGCGCTGTAAGCAGGCATTGCGTTAGTGCGGCGGACAGCAATGAAACGCAAAGTGCGAAGGACAGCGATGTAACGCAGAGTGCGGATGGCAGCAATGTAACGCAGATTGCGGATGACAGCAATGTAACGCAGAGTGCGGATGATAGCAGTGTAACGCAGAGTGCGGATGAAAGCAGTGTAACGCAGTTGAGAAGTATAGAAGTATAGTGTAGGAATTAGCCTACCATTATCAACAACAACATACAAAAGAGAGAAAGCTGCAAAGAAAGTGACAAAACATTTTTTTTCTTTTTCTTATCTCTCCTCCTTCCCTGCCAACCCCCCCCCCCCCTTCCTCCAAACCTAAACTTTGTTTTTTACTGTTTTTTATATACTAATGGTCTTTCCTTGACCATTCTGCTACAATTAAATTGAAAAACAGATAAGGATGCCTGCGTCTCTACTTTGGGACTATTGTTATAACTTATCTTCATGAGTCTACTCCATGACATTAACGTTTCTCCTAGTCCTATGTTTCTACCATGACACATAATTTTGATTGAGGAAGAATGCATTGGACCTTGCCTTGTATTCCTTTATTTTTTTATTTTCTATGGACATATGAATGTGTCCCTGTAATTTACTACCTGTAATGTGTGCTTAAATATTTTTTTCTAAAACAAATAATAAAAAAAAGGCGAAAAACAGAAAAAAGGCCTAATGACATAACTGAACTACGGTGGCACAGGTTAGCCATCTTATCTTTGATTTACAAAGACATACATTTCTGGTTTCTTGAAGGCTATTGATGACTATTTCACAAAATATCCAGAAGTCCTTAACTACCTAGATAAAACATATCACAACATAATTGACAAGCTGAAATGTGTATTTGCAAGGCACTATATTACAAGGAAAGTATTGAAAAGACAACAGTCATGAGGAGCATATGATACAGGATGTAATTGTTTTCCAGAAGTCATTCATCAGTGTTGCTGATCCACATATAGAGAGTCTCCCACTGAAAAATATTCCTTAAAAAGAAATCTGCCTGAAACAACTCAGTTTCCTCAGCTGAATTCAAACATTTTTCTTGTAATCTTTCTCATGACAAAGTTCTTATTTTTCCCTCGGTGGATCTGCGAACTTGATGTTTTCCGGGGGTAATGATCCCCAGAAACAAATTTCTGGAAATTGGAACAGTAGATCCACATGATTACTTGCATCAACCAGCACGTGTTTTGAAGAATGTTGCAGGTTGTTAAAAACCAGATGTCCTAATGTAGTGCTAGAATATGTGAATGAAGACAGTCTACTTGACTTATACAGCCATCTTTTCTTATGCACTGTTCATACGGGTTACAGGAAAGCTGCCATGCATGTAATGTTTAAGCTAGGGCTATGATGAAAGGGCTTTTACTATACAAGTATATACACAAAACACCACAATTCAGCTTCTGTTAAGAGTTCTTGATAATAAAGTTATTTTATTTGCAAAATTGACTTTAGAAAGTCATCATACTTATTCTGGCAAAAGTGTTAATACCGCCCATTAAAGCTTAACAATAATTTGGATCATCTTCTGATCCTTTCTCATGTCAGAACTCTACTGGTAGTGCCAGATATCTGTATTAGGCCCCATTCACATAGGGTGTTCTGCTTCTTTCAGCGGCAGTCCGCAATTTGGAAAAGATGATGGTCACTGGACTCATCTATCCTGCCGCTGACAGATGAGGCCACTTTCACCCTTTTATTAACTTCAATTGCTGCAGCAGCCACATCTGAACAAGGATACAATAGGTTCTTGCCACAGGAATCCCTAAAGTCCCAGTGTGAACAAAGCATAATGGGGCTGGGTTACTGGCATAATGTATGAGTTAATAGGTGTGCTATCCACTACACTTTGAGACTATCAACATTTTAAAAATAGTATGTGTCTTCTATTGCCCTTGGGAAGCTTAAAATGCTTTATCTCATAAGTGAGTATCTCACCTGCAGAAGTAGAAGTGTGATTGGGCTGTCAATGGTCGCATATTAACACTATATTCCTACGTAGAACTCATTATAAAGCCACAGGTGGTATGACTTATGCATTGAGGGAGTACTTAAGCCATTGAATCACCGATAAACTATTACTGATTTATCTGCTGCCTTTCTAAAAATTCCTGCTGTGACCTGGTACTCTCTGGCCCAATGACATGCAATATACAGGACACCCACATGTCTGCACATATCCATACATACAGATACTACTGTACAGGCAAACACACAAACCTGTAAACATACTATATATCACTTAACTGTATGAACATATTGGTGTTGATTTACTAATAGCAAATACGCTGTTCAGGAATTCTAATCATCATCTAATCATCTGCAAGCAGGAATATTGTTTGTTTTTATTTTCCTTGCACATGATTGGGTGTTTCTTGCAAAGTGAATGTTCACCACATTCACCAAGCTAAGGGAAATTTCTCTTGAATTGTGAAAATTTCCTTACAGTGAGCAGCCTATTTGCCATTAGTAAATCAACCCCAATGCATCATAACGGAAGGCCAGCTGTGACCCACTGCTTTTGTCTGATTTCTTAACCAAATTACAAAATGTGATGTCCAATTGAATCACTCAGCAAGCTTTTTTTGCGCTACACACTAATTCAGTTTGTTAGTTGTTGTGACCTGGCTGATGTGTGTACTGGTTAGCATCTCCTTTCCTGAGTAAGAACAAACCTTTGGATGACCCCAGTAAGAAATTCAGGCACGCTCTATTTTTCATTAAGGAATACTTCATAATTTTTATTTATGCTTTAGCTAAGCATTACATTTGTGCTGACCGCTTTGGATTGTTATATATTTTTCCCAGATCATGTAAACTGTAAAAAAAGTGTTCATAGCCATGAGACACCTGTGCATTGAATGCACCATGAAATAAGTCACAGATAAGTAGTAGGACTGTCAGAGCTAGATCAGACATGACCATTTGATTACCGTGTGTTATTTTCGAACTTTATTCCATAAAAAATAAAATGTACCAAATGTACATTATAATATTGATACATACAGAAGTTTATATGGAGATATAATTTTACTAAAATTATCGCTGAGTTTTTGCACCAGAAAATACTGCTAGCTTCTGACTGTTCATTCTTTTTCTTACTAAAAGTTATCAGCTCAGATATTATTTTGCATGATTGAAGATGTAATTCATCGATCTCATGTATGCCAGTCATGAACCATAGTTTCTAATATTCTCTGCACAGTTTAACAGTCAGTATTGGTATGGACCTCCCATATCTTTAAGATTTGTCCAAAATTGTGGATAGCCATACAGGTTATCAAAGGAGTGGGAGCACACCATAGCCTGCACCTGGCAGACCTATCAACCGACAGTCAGATGGGGAATTGGAGCAATGAGTTTCTGGTGCTTCTTTGGACATTATTGTGGATAGCCAATTCTTTTGCAGATGAAGTGGCAGGCCACTGATGAGAAGAGGATCTGCAAGTGCTTCTTCGTAAGCTGTCCTGATATGTCCAACTTTATTTGAAATATAAACACAAAAGACACCTGAGATTAGCTTCTCCCTTGTAATTGGGTAATTCAATCAAATATTTACCCAGAGCTAACATCTGAAACAGATTGCTAATTGGTCAGTTCGTTTTATTTTGGTAGGCCAGAAATACCTTTGGGCTCTCTTTAGCCAATATGGAACACACTTTGATCTTTGAGAGCTTCTTCTGGATAATTTAACTATGGTGGTTGCCTGGGACCCCAACAACTGAAATGTCCCATCAGAAAGTTCCTAAACTACGCGTTGACAGCAATACCTTTAGCGCATGATATGTTGTACAACTTATAACACAAGTGATTGTCAACATACATCTTTTTACTTATATATGACTGACTGTACAAAGTAATAAGCATTCATTTTAAATATGAAAAACAATCAAAATAAAACAAATAGTAATATGTATCTCCTTCAAAGCTCTGCCATGCAACTGAAGATAGTGACACTAATCTGGCCAGTCTCTTGCCGATCTACCCACATTTAACCTTCTGATTTATTCTCTTTTGGGTGTTTTAACTCTCTGTGGCTAATTTTCAGTCTATAATTTTACCTGCTTGTCCTTATCACCTGTTTACATAGTTAGTATATGTCTCCAACATCTCTACACCTACATCTCATCTGAAATTTGACTCTGCACCCACCAGTTATGGCTGCATCATCTGAGCCTAGTCTGTTTATGCATAGTCTGTATTAACTTGCCTTTGCCCTTTTGACAATAAGGTTACTCATGATCTGTCCTTTATTACTGCCTGGTTCTCTGGCTACATGTCATGACCTCTGACCTGAATCTTGCTATGATTCTGCTTCACTATTGGTACTGTGGTCATTTTGCCTGCACTGTCATCCATTGCCAGCTAGGCAATTCTAAAAATAGGAGTCTGAAAGCTTTTTGATCCCTAATCACCACGCCAACCTATGCTGCCACGTTGAACTGTAAATCTCGGAAATCTGTTTCTGTTCGTATCTCTGCTCCCCTAAAATCTCCCTATTGCCTATAACAATCTGCTGTTATTATTGCTATAAAATGTTGACATGCCCACAATACCCAATTGGCCCCTAGAGATACACAAATATGTAGCTACTGATATACAGTATATTTTACTAAAACCTTAGAAACAAGAAATTAGTTAATTTAAATCTTTGTTTAATATGTTCAAAGTTTGATGTTGATAACTCTTTTTTTTCTTCCACATTTTCCACATCACATACTTAAAGAGATTAAACATGGCTGCACTATCTATTCACTTGGTCCTATTCATATAATACAGTCAAGCAATTCCAAACCAAACTCGCATGAAATTAAAGGCTCTGTCAAGAAAAGTCAAATCTAAGTAATAACATGATACATAAGTCTCTATTTTAAAGAAACACAGCAACTGTAAAAATTATGGAATACATAACTCAAACGACTTCTCTGTTTAGCTACATAAATCCATGAAAGTGATATAAATGTACTTTGATCCTGATACCTGTGCATGAAACTTTCAAGCCCAAGGGCTCATACTCGTCTAATTTCCACAATATAATTTACCTTGGCACAGAAAAGGCTGTGATGAAAAAAAGTAATTTCAACACTACAGCACAAGCACATTTATCATCAGCTCCTATATGCTCAGTTATACAAGCTCACTACTTTCCAACTTCTCAGTTACAAATCATGAATTGGTACAGCTCAGAGACCCTGTAGAAACTCACCGGTTTCAATGTATCCCGGCTCCTGTAGAGATCTAATTTTCTTGAAAAATGTGTATTTGTCACTAGAGAAATAAAACATAACCTTTTTTCATCAGAAGGCAGATACAATTTAAGGGTGTATGAAATGGAAACCCCAGGAAAGAAATTGGCAGGCAGACTAGAATGGATTTTGGTAGTCCTTTTTCTGAAAGTAAGGTGAAGCAGATTGTAAAATAAATTCCCTGTTGGTGTGAGTTAAATATGTGTATTAAAAGTAAATGACAAAGGAGTCTCATTAGATGTTTATCCATGACAACTTTAAATCATATTTAAGGTTGAAGACAACTTAATTCCTAGTTAGCAGCGCTTGTTGTTTAATAATAATTGCTAAAATCAGTATAGATATTTATACCCATAAACAGAACAAACAATCAAGAATACCCCATACAACCATTGCTATTGTTTGGCCATGAGTCCTATGCTTAGCTATGGAGCTCCATTTTTGCTTTAGCTTTGGTTTTGCTCCCACTTTCCATCCTACCTTTTATTGTTCCTTGTTATTTGGATGAGTACATGTAAAAATTGGAAGAACTTTCCCAGAGCCATTTTCTTAGCATTTAGGTTTGAATATGTAACACTTCGGAATAATATTAATTATTATTATTATTATACAGGATTTATATAGCGCCAACAGTTTCTGCAGCGATTTACAATATAAGGAAGACAGTACAATCACAATACAATTCAAGACAAGATGGTAAGGAAGGCCCTGCCCATGAGGGCTTACAATTATTGGCTTGATACTTAAAGTTAATTTCCACCTTTGTAAGTGATTAGCATTTATTGTGGTAATGAAGAGGTACAGTGATGATATATACATGTGCACATTATAATGACATTGCAGGCTTTCTTCATTTTTTTATTAAGGTTTTATTATGCCTGAAGCCTAAAAACGAAAAACATTTTCTCCAAAAGAAATTCAGTCTGACACCATGGTTTCAGACTGTAAACAGCTGCCCCCGTCGCTGTCACCCATTGTAACAAGATCACTAAACACCAGCTCTGCCTTTACACACAATACACTGTCCAGGGAATGGGGGCTGGGAGGGGGAGATATACACATATTTCTTGCACAGCACAGAGGCAGACATTTTCATGAGGATATGAAGAGGAAAGCTAACAAACAAATGTAAGTTTCTGTTTTTATATACATCATCTACATATGCTTGCTTCACCTCCACTCGGTGTACATTGCTGGCATATGTTTTTTAACCCCTTCATGACTGAGGCCTTTTTTTAATTTAATTTTTTCCAATTCCGATTCCAAAATTCGTTAGCGGTAGTCTGGACAAAATTTTGTTTGTTGGACGAAATGTCATTGCAGCAAAGTGACATTTTTTTTTTACAGTCTGCAGAAGAGGAAAAAAAAATAGTAAGGTTTCCCCCCAATTCATACCAGACCCTTTAGGTCTGGTAGGAATGTTAGGAGGGACCCCCCAAGTTAAAACAAAAAAAAGTGTGTTGGGTTCCCCCCAAAATCCCTACCAGACCCTTCAGGTCTGGTAGGAATATTAAAGGGGGAACCCCAGCCCCCAAAAAAGGAGAAAGAAATGTGGGGTCCCCCCTAACAATCCTACCAGACCCGTGATCTGAGCACTGGCCTGGCAGGGCAGGAAAGGGTGGGGAGCAATCAAGCGCCCTCCCTGCGCCTTACCAGGCCACGTACCCTCGGCATTGGGGACAAGGGCCTCTTCTCCTCAACCCTTAAACTGGTGGTTGTTGGGGTCTGCGGGCAAGGGGGCTCATTTGCATTGGGGTACCCCTTTAGTTAAGGGGGCACCCAGATGCTTCCCCCCCATTGTAAATGAGTAATTAGGAATTAAATTTAAAAAAAACAAAGAGCCAATTTTTGACAATTCCTTTAATTAAAAAAATGGCTCCATCGATGTAATCCAGCGTCAATCACGATGCACGACACCCGCCGACCCGCCGCAATAAAAAAAAGTCCCACTGCGCGACGACCGCCCGAACCCGACGAAAACTCGCCGCAAAATGACATTCCTGCTCGAAAGTAAACAGATGGGCGGAGCGAGCGTGATGTCATGGCACACTCTGCCCATTTGCCATTCTGAGCTGTCAAATACTACATAGCATTCGGGAACTCCCGAATGCTATTCGTGAGTTTCCGAATGCCATTCGGTCTATGAGCCAAGGTGTCATATGAAAAGCAGTATTTATTTTTGGGGGCTGGGGTTCCCCCTAAAATTCCTACCAGACCTGAAGGGCACTTTTTTTGTTGTTTCAACTTGGGGGGGATCCCTCCTAACATTCCTACCAATTTCGTCCGAATTTCGATTCGGAACAAAATGAATCGCACACGTCGATTAAGGACTACTTGGTAGAGTTTGTTCAGGATAATGGTATAATAAATGATAATCAGCATGGATTTAGGAAGGACCGTTCCTGCATGACCAACCTACTAATATTTTACGAGGGGGTACGTAGAGATCTAGATGGAGGGAGGCCGGTGGATATAGTGTATCTGGATTTTTCAAAAGCATTTGACACGGTACCACATAAATGCTTGCTACACAAGCTGAGGTCTATGGGCATAGATGAAATGGTGTGTACGTGGATAGAGAACTAGCTACAGGAACGTGTCCAGAGAGTATCGGTAGATGGCACCTTTCCAGATTGGTCTAGGATCATGAGCGTTGTGCCTCAGGGTTCTGTGCTGGGCCCCATGCTTTTCAACCTGTTTATTAACAACATCGGGGAGGGCGTGAATAGCCATGTTTCAGTGTTTGCTGATGGTACCAAAATCGGGAGGGTAATAGACACGGACTTAGACACTTTGGGGTTAAAAATAGGCAAGTGGGCTACGCAATAATGGGAACGCCACTAGGGAAGTCCGAAATGGAAAAAGATTTGGGGGTCATTACAGACCACAGATTGAATAATAGCTTGCAGTGCCAGGCTGCTGTAAAAATGCAAGTAGAGTCCTGTCCTGTATTAAGAAGGGGATGTATTGCAGGGACAAGTCTATAATTGTGCCACTTTACAGAGCACTGGTCCGGCCTCATCTCGAGTATGCTGTCCAGTTTTGGTGCCCAATCCACAGAAAGGATGTCCTTGAGCTGGAAAGAATCCAGAGGAGGGCAACCAAACTGATTAAGGGGGCTGGAGGAGCAAAGCTATGAGACAAGGCTACTAAATTTAAATATGTTCTCGTTGGAAGTAAGGAGAGGAGGGGACATGATTTTCATGTAAAGATGTTCAATGGTGATAGTAATATCAGCAACAAACTCTTTACGGTTAACCCTATAACAAAGACTAGAGGCCACCATCTAAAATTGGTGGAGAAAAAATTTCAACACAGGGGGCTCTCTGTTAGAATGGTTAGGGTCTGGAACTCGCATGGAGTGATTTCAGCTAAGAGTGTTGAATCGTTCAGAAAGCTTTTGGGCGATTTCCTTAGAGACCATAACATACAGGAGTGCAGGTACTCTTAAGAACAAGATCACACATGGACTCATACACACGCAAACACCTGCAGAATCACATACATACACGCAATAGGTTGGACTTGATGGACCTTTGTCTTTATTCAACCTCAAATACTATGTAACTATGTAACTATGTAGCAATAATTACAAAAAGAGAAACACAAGCAAAACCATGTCAATCTATTGATGTTTATGATATTGAAGAACTGCAGTCCAGTTCATTGATTGGCTGATACCACTCTTGATTTTCCCTGGCATATTTCATGAGTTCATACGAGTCCCACATGAAACATAACACAGTTCTCACTTATTTGTGAATTAGGATAATAAGCCTGTGTCTCTGCTACATGATTCTCCACTGGGACACACTCTCATTTTCTTCTAACTGGAAACTTATAAGGGGAACAGCCCAGTGCATTAACTGAATTAGGCAGCAGTTCCTTCCAAGAAACCTGATTACGTTTGGATCTCTGTGAGGCTTTCAGTATCAACTACAATCCCTAATACTCCTTTCCATAAAAATCAGAAAGGGGAGCAGTCACAATGAAACACTTCAAAATAATAAATTGGTCTCTGTATCAAAAAATATATATATTTCTTAAGTGCAATAAACAAGCTACTTAAAAAGAGCATGAATGGTTGTTTATGGATTATTGTTTTTTTTTTAAATTCATATTCGGTCATTCCTTGAAGTATATTTTTCTGTTACCCTGTCAAGCACTTTTTGTCTGGGAAGTTTTCTTGCCATTAATGCGGGGTTTGTAGCTACCCTGTCTTATCAGAAAGAAAAACATAATCAGAGTGCAGTAGCCCATAACAACCATGGTTCCTCACTTATTAGTGTAGAACCACCAGGACTTTAAAGAATGGCTACTGCTTTTTATAGGTGGCATGGATGACTAAAGGTACAGCAAATGTATTTATTTGGCAAATATGTACAAGACCATAGCACCCCTAAACATAAGCAATAAGCAAAATATATAGAGAGGTTTTTGTTTTTTTTCTTGCCTTATTCAAGGCACCGTTGCATTTATTACAATGTAGAAGCATGTCTGCTGTACAAGTTCTGTTATTCTGACTCCAACTCTTGATGCAGTGATTTATTCCTTCCTGAGACCTCTATACCTGGCCTGTGTAGCAGACACAATTACCGCAGACAATCTTCATCAGATAGCTGAGCTTTGCATCCACAATCATTTTTTATTGAATGCAGCAGGTTCTGCCAAACAATAGGATGTGGCAGATGGTTGTATTGAAGTATATGAAGCAGTCAAAATGAATATTCTTTCCTTCTAGCCTCATGTGCACATGTGGCCTAAAAATGGCTGAAGCTTACGCTGAGGAAGAAGAAGGTTACATCACACAAAGGAGAGGAAATGCAGGAAAGAGGTGTAATACACACAGTAACCACAAGATGGCAACATATCAAACATTAGCTATATCAAACGCAATAAACATCAATGCAACTGCAAAACATTGAAATAGATTGTTAACTTTAAGTGAACTATGTTAACCAGAGGAGTATGAAGCACATCTGTGTGCATCTTGCCATTTAAAGCATGATCCAGAGTACATGAAATAAGCGGTCAGTTCCAGTCACAACTGGGTTTTCGTGGGAACCTGTGGCTTGATTCACACAATAACTTCTTACGTGTCTTGGAGAGATAAGATTTCCCTGCAGTAATTTGTATCTCCCTTGCCTCCTACAAAAACCATAACCAAGGTGTTGCCCTCTTGCATTTCTCCATTATCTATTCATTGTACATTTGGGATAATCAATTTTGAAAAGTATGACACCATAATTTCATTTTACAATTGCTCCAGCAGCTGTGTGGAACTGGGAATGCTGGTGGGGACATTAACCAGCATATGATTCATTATTCTAAAAACATGATATACATATAAACAATTGAGCAAGAGTTTAACTGGATGTTGTGGGTTACTGAAAGACAGTGCTTTTTGAACGTTTTGGAATATTTGATAAAGCAAAGCATTTAATTGAATAAAAAAAATTAGAACATGCTATATGTTACTAAATTATTATTTGTAGTCCCATATTCTACCTTAGCATGTGCTCTAAGGGCTCTGATAGAGGAATCTGAGAAGCGGCAAATGTAGTAAGCGCACTACTCTGGTGGTGCGATGTGCGTTTAAGTAACTGGTGGTAGGGGGCGTGCTGCCCTCTTGAGCCGGGAGAGGGACCCTGCGTGTACACAATGAAAAGAAACTGGATAGGAAGCGCTACTACCCTATTAGGTGTAGATATAAACACAAGTGTATTGTATAAGTACAAATATTAGGTTGTCCAATCGAATGTTCGTACGACAGGTGGCTCCGCCCACCTGTCACATTTAAATGAGTCTCCATGATTCCCGCCCGCTCTTGACTTCCCACTCCGGCTTGAGAAAGAGGCACCGGCCTCGAAACGCGTAGCCATTGGACAGTTCTCTCCCAGCCCCTCACTGACGCCATATCCCCAGTCTACGCCGCCTCACACTGACAGCGAGACACAGTGAGTCGCGGCTGCAGAGACTCAGCGGGTTTCCCCCGCCTGACTCTCACTGGAGCCGTCGGGCTCAGCTTGGCCAGCTGAGACCTGGCATTTCTCTACAGTGTTATCCCAGTTTGCACCAGCCCCAGACGGAAACTATTCCACCATCGATCTCAGACTCCTGATAGGCGTCCCCCTGGACAGGGTAACGCCTATCCCACTAACCACCAACGAATCAGCAAATAGTGAGTAATTTCTTCCATCCCCTTCTTTTTATTTTCACTTGTTGGTCACCACAATCCAACTGTGCTCAATACATCTGTGTTTTTATTACCATAAACTTGTGTTTATATCTACACCTAATAGGGCAGTAGCGCTTCCTATCCAGTTTCTTTTCAATGATAGAGGAATCTCCAACTCCTCTCCCTATTATCCAGCACTCCAGATCAGAGACGACTACCCAAATTCCTGAATGGCTCTCCCCACCCACATCATACCTTTCCCCACATGTAACTTATTGTAAAGAATGTGTTTTTCTAAAGTCTCATAATTCTACAACACTGATTACTTTTTTTGGGAAAAGGGATGTTTAAAGTGAACCTGTACTTTGCCCATGGAGGCTCCAGCAACAGCATATACTTAGGGGTCTATTCACGAAGCTGCCGAGGGCAGCCGAGTGAATGACCGATCTGAAGTGAAGTGAGGCTAACACTGTTCGGCTATTCACTTCAGGCTGGTACGGCTAATTTCAGCCGTACATCTGGGGAAATCAGCCGTACATCGGCTTGCTTCGTGTGGCTTCGGGTCGGCCGAACATGCTCAGCATGTTCGTTAGTTTCTTTTTACTATTTCACTACTCTATTCAGCCACTGGGAGATAAAGTTTTATAAGCCTGGAGGCCTTGTAAGCTGGAGTCTGTAAGCTCCAAATTGCAACTGAGCTGCCAATCACCAAACACCAGCGCTGTCAGGTGGGAGGAAGAAGGGTCAGTCATATGGTACCCATATTCAGATTTACCAGGTATTCCTCTTTGCCTCCAGCAGCTGAATATAACAGCAGGAGAGTGAAGGTTATTTGGGTATGTACTGTACTCCTGGGGCCACCATTAAAGTGAACCTTTGCTTTGCTCTGCATGGTCAAAGCACAGGTTGACTTTAAGTTTTGATTAAATGAATATAAGATGCTGTGGGTAGTTTATACAACATACTTATCCCTGTACAGTTTCTACTTTTTAAATAACCATTTTAGACAAATCTGAAATTGGACATTTGTCAGTATACACACTGAGGTATGGAGGTTTCAAGGTTATCTTTAATTTATTGCATATTGTATATGACATAACAAGAAGAATTACATGTATGGTTATCATCTAGAAACCTATAGGTCCAGGAGGGGATGTAGCTTTCAATAAAGGCTATGTCTGTTTTGTATTTTTCAGTTCTGACAGCTGATGTTTCAAAGGATTTTCTGGATTTTATTTGTCTATTACATCAAATATAAAATCCAGATTTATAATAATAATAATAATAATAATAATAAACTAGTGTAAAATCTGAAATATAACACTAGGTGAGAATGATTCTGCGTCTTGAAAGATGACAAGGGCTTTCCACTGTTGCACAAATTATATTCACACTTTTTGGAAAGTGGTCCAATTTGTCCTTTCCTTATGGAGAAATCGGAAGACACATTTCACTATACATGTCCCACATTCATCTGATGTCTGAGAATGGCCAATAGTCAAAGAAAATTGCAGTGTGTTCGGGTGTTCACTGAAATCTGCACAAGGATGGTCATTTGTCTTATTGCCTATTGTTCTGGATGAGATGTGATCCCTTATATGCTCCGCCTAAGTCAACAAAAACAAAAATATTGAAAAAAACATTACTTTTGTAGCGCTCACCCCTGAAGAAGCCGCTGGAATAAACATGTCTTCCATAGCCTGTCTAGGGAATTTAGCAACTGGCTCCCGCAAAAACATCTACCACCCCCTCTGATGACCAATAAGACTGAGATCCAGACTGTAATTATAATGCTGATGGAACTTTATTGCAGAACGTCTTAATTGGGAGAGAGTGTTTTGGGTTTAGGATATCCATGGCAAAATGGAACAGAACAGAACTCCAGACTCACCATTCCCTCTCATTATTCCACAGTGCAGGATCAACAGGAGCACATGCTAACACTGATCATTTGAGCAACAGCTGAAGAGGGATAGACATGAAATCTTCAGTAGGATAGACACTAGACTTGCTCCTGGGTTCCAGTACCAGGCACCTCCAACAGCCATCAGCTTCTCTGGTTCTCCTCCACAATCAGTATTAGGCCTTTTCCAGACTTGAAGCCTAGGCAACTTTTCCCGCACTTCAGCATTCACACCCCCAGACCAAGCCAGGGGGCAGACTGGAACTCCAACCAGAACTAGACTAGACTGAGGCTCAGTTTGAGCACATGGCAATTCTTCTGAGTATATATGCACTTCCCCAGCATGCACCACTGGCCATATAATCCCCAACAATTGGCTGGTGAGCCACACACACTTACAATGTCCCCCATTGGTGTCCCACACTGCAGCAGAGTCACACCCCACTCAGGCACGTACAATCAATGTAAGAACACCTGGACTTAACCAGATAATTACCAACTATATTTCAGCCAGACTGACTACAGCTCTGGCAACACTAAATTTCTAGGTGGTAGTGGTTACACTTACAAAAATAACTTTTGGGATAGTATAGCAATTAAAGGAACAGCATGAATATGCATAAAACAATAACAACAAATGAAAAGCATACATACATATTCTTTCAACACTACCATTGTAACACAAACTTGTAGTCCCGTACAACTGAATACATTTATTTTTCTTTTCTGGAGAAAAACTTACAGTGGTTTGCCAAAATTCAGTCTAGTGGCCCTTTTATTGTATATGGCAATGCGTGTGCCATGCTAATGCAGGAACTTGAGGCTCGGGTCCTTTTGATGGCTGTATATTTTTGACAAATGTGTTCAACTATAACATGCATGTTTTGTGGCAATAAGCATTTTTCTGGGCCCAGTCATAGGGCTTTTCTCTAAACCCTATTGTAAAGTCCTGTCATCAATGTCTGAGAAAGCCGCATTTAAAAAAAAGTAATACTTGCCAGGTTGTATGGGCCTGGTAAGGGAATACTATCTTTCTATATAGAACATTATTGTGAATTTCTAACATGGTCCAATGATGCACAAGGTGTAGTCCCTCCAAACTCCACTATTTTCTTTCCTCTTTAGTATGTTTTATTCCTTGCAGTACCTTCTCTTTTAATTTGGAGATGGCAGGGTCTCAATTTAGAGCACTCTGATTTGCAGTAATGTCTCAGTTACCTTACAGGGTGCAAGTTTCTGTCTAAGCTGAAAAATGTTTATTAAGTAAGTCACTGCAGGGCTGTAGCTGCCATGGGGCGAGTGAGGCACTCGCCTCAGGCACAGCTGAGAGGGGGCGCAGCCAGGGCCGGCCTGGCTGCGCCCCCTCGCCCCTGTTGCCATGGCAAGCACAGAGCACCACTTTCAACAGGGGCGCCAGGCGGCCAACAGAGCCACAGCTCGGCAGGGAGAAGAGGAGCGGCACAGGCTCCAACTTCTCCTTAGATCCCCGCTGCTCTGCCCCACCTGTATGGGCAGAGGACTCTGTGTCTTCAATCTCATTTTTTATTTCAAAAGGAAAATGTCAGGGGTCTGTTTAGACCCCCAATATTTCCCTGAAGCCCCCCCAACACACACACATTACTAGACATGTGCAAAGACTAAAAATTTGTTTCGGACGAAATGAACGGAAACAACTAAATTGTTTCCATTTGTTACGTCAAACGAAACAAATTTGTATGCTATTTTGCATTTGGCCACTAGCGCATTCTCCATCTTGGAGGTGGGGTGCATGGCGTCACATACCGCACAGGTCTGTTTGGGGGCACAATTTTCTGTTCTTGCCTCGGATGCAAAAGGAGCTAGCTATGGCTCTGTATGAACACTAACCAATTCATGACCTAATGACGTACCACTGATCTCTATGTCCCCTGAATAAGCATTACTATCCTGCTGAATTTGTACCAAAGAAGGAAAGCAAGTAAATCCACAACTGGATTACTTTGTCCAAGGCAATATAATTTGGTAGTTAAATTTGGCTAGTGGAGTCATCAACCTTTGCTCCAAAGCTCCAATCTTATTTGTCAATAAATATGGCAAAGGATTGTTGTTGGTGAAAATTTCAACCTTTGCTCCTGCTAAATATTCAGCAAAACAGTCTATAACAGCCTGTACAATGACTAAACATTATATTTTTAAAAGAACTGTAGTTAACTGCGCTATTTTCTGTTTCCTGGAGACTACAGCTAGCGTTACTTATTATATTTTTTCGTTCCTTCTTGTGCAATAACTCTTCCTAACCTTTGTTACTGGTATTGTTATATTGCTAAACCAGTTGCTGTGATTAATCCTTCTTTCAAATATTCAAATACTGTCTGATTTTCTGGATCCAGGTAATTTAGTAGGGTTTGTCTTTAATAACAGTTACTTTTAAAATGTTATGTAAAGGTTTAGCATGTTGAGGAAAATTAACTATGAATCCATGGTAGTATCATGCAAGTCGTAGATGGCTCAAACTTCAGTATTAGTTTTAGGTACTTTTCAGTTGTGTATATTGCCTATTTTACTAGGATTAGGCTTTACCACCGTTCGGGAGACCACATGACTAAGATACTTAATTGAGTCTTTAAACAATTGACATAACAATGTAATCTTTGAAACACCTTCTCCAAATGTAGTTAACAGATTTTTGAATTTATGTCCCCTAGGCAATGTTGCATTGAATGCTTCTTTGGAATGTGGCAGGAACATTTATCAGACCAAAGGGCATTCTGTTGTTCCTGTACAGTTCCATAGATGTTACAACAGTGGTTTTCTTCTCATCCTTCTTTGCCACTGGAATTTGCCAGTATCCAATAGAGTCCAAAGTGGAGAAATAACTTGTTTTTCCTAATGCTGTTAAAGCTTGTTCACTTCTTTGTACAGGATATGAATCCCATAATGTGTAGTCAGGTCAATGAGAGCGACAAACAAAAGTCTTAAGAGATCAAAGTCTGTAAGTCAAGCCCTTTGCTGGATGTGACCAGCTGCCCTAATATAATAAATATCTGTTTATAATTTAAGTTTGGTCCGCTCTCTGCATATCTTTAGTTCTAATTTCTACTGACCTTCTTTTTGTTTGCTTGTTTAGCATCTTCACTTTAGGCTGGTTACCCACAGAACTATAACAGTAGGGCCAGTACTTAGTTGGTCTGGTTCCCCGTTATAGTAAATCATGTTATTTTCCCTGCAGCGTTGGTTGCTTACTGGGTAGGCACCTCCTGCAGTCTCCATATGAGGCCGTTATGCAAGGGCATTACATCAGTTGGTACTTTATCGATGTTGGACAACGTAAGAATACAAACAATCTTAGGAAATATATCTACTATTAGGGTTACTATGTATATACTAATTTCTGTTTTCACAAATGTTTATAGAAGATCCTCCTTCCTCCCGAAGAAGCTAACATTAGCAAAACACATTGAGGACGCTAACCATTACAGCAAGTTATAAAGCATCTTGATGGATATATGATGAAATCATAAGCCATAAGACTTTTTATGTATGTAAAGATAGTTTTGAATATGTTTTTACTATACACTATACAGCAGGGGTGCCCACAATTTTTGTGTTAAGATCTACTTTTCAAATGACAAGCTACATGAGATCTACCAACGAAAAATAAACCTCCCTCGCTCTCTCTCTCTCTCTTAGCTGTCATTCCTCGTTTTCTCTCATGGCTGTCTCTCCTCCTCTCTTTCCTGGCTCTCTCTCCTTGCTCTCTCCCCTGGCTGTCTCTCCTTGCTCTCTCTCCTGGCTGTCTCTCCTTACTCTCTCCCAGCAACAGGCTGTGTAAACTAATATTCTTTGATGTAATACATAGCACTTCAACCACCAGTATCCACCATAAAGGTGTCAGGGAGCTTGGCTCGGCAGACTCAGGCTAATCGGTAATCATGTATGCACAGCTAAATAAATATACTAAAATGGAATATAGGGGCCACCATTTACACCCTTCGTGATCTACCAGCATCAACTTTGAGAGCTACTGGTAGATAACGATCTACCTAATGGGCACCCCTGCTATATAGTATAAGCTCATATATGTAGCGGGAAAGCCCAATATGCTACCAAGAATTTTGTGTTACTAACTATGGGTGTGGTACAAGGAGCCTAGAATCCCAGCCCATTACTTAGTGTATCATACAGGACCTTGGCGAGGGAAGAGAATAGATTTCAGTGACTCATTGCCTCTTGTTCATACCCAGCAAAAAGTGCTAGAGTGTAGCTTTTATGAATGACCAATTGACTTAGTCAAATGCCTTCTCTGCACCAGTCAAGAGGAGAATGGTGGGGGTAGGTTTTAAGAGAGCTAAGTGGATGGCATTTAAAACCCTAGTGATATTGTCCTTTGCTTCTTTACTGGAGACAAACCCGAACAGATCATTGTGAATTACCATTTGGACAATGGGTGGCCTGTTAGGAAGAATTTTTGAGAATAGCTTCAGGTCTGTGTTAAGAAGAGAGATTAGGCAGAAACTAGGGCACTGGATTAGATGTTTTCATTAAATGTGATCATCCAGAAAAGAACTGTATGCCAACAAGATGTAGGTCACACATTTGTCTGTACAGCTATTCCCACCTTTATAAAACTTGTTACACAGCTCATAACCTCAGACTTCAAGTCATACCCAATATTAATACTGATAATTCCGATTTCCCACCAGAATGCTTTGAACTGGCCACTAGCAAGGATTTAAGCATGATCATTGTGCTAGATTTATTTATATCAGCCACTTGGAATTTACGAAAAGTATGGATAGCTGAACAAATTCATAACTTTATTTTCTCTCTTAGAATCTCAAAATAACTTTCTGAAAAAATTACAGATTTGAAAAGACTATGCATGTTATACTCAGTCTCCAAATATATTATTTTGATTATCTATAAGTTTAAAATAATATAGACATTTTGCATGGCAGCAAATAATGAGCATGTGTTTAACTATAAAAAATATCTTGTCACACAAACCAAAAAGGTAGTAGGTTTTTTGAGGCACTAAACATCACAATTGTAGAATTCAATGTTTTATAATTTTTTTTATACAAAATAATTGATTAAAAAGGCAGTAAAATATTGCAGAAACACCTGCATCGGAAAGTACATGATTCACAGTGTTTGTATTAATGATTTACATGGCATAATTAGTAACCTTCCGGGTCTCCCCCATAATTTAGGAGGAAAGCTTGATATATCACAGATAAAATAGATTAGCATAAACAGTATCAACACTTAAAGATTATGATTCCTCCAATGGGGGTGACCCAGATCTTTGACGCGTTTCGCTATGGGCTTCTTCAGGAAGGGAAGGAGGTACTCTGATTTTTAGACGCATAAACGAGAAGAGCCATACATTCAGACAACACCGGACATAAGCACCATCACCACGGCCCAAAGGGGACAAGTGAAAGGTAAAACCGCCCCAACTGGTAAAATATTGGACATAAACCCAAACAAGTTTTGCCGTGGAGAATAACACAGGGTCAGCTTCAAAACAACTGGATAGACTGGTCCTTCAAATTAGGTGGGTGTCCACAATCTCGCTCCATATCCCCTTGCAGAAACATCACATCCTTCACAACATCACCCCCACAAAATATCTTGGCACAAAGAATTTAACTCAGTAAGTGCACATAAATCATAGGTGGTCTTTTTATTTTATGTCAGTATTATGGAAATAGAGAATAAAACTACAAAATGCATTCTTAGATGACACTTTGGCAGAATTATTGCAGATGTCAGTTGTGTTATATCTGCGTTTTACACAATGGGCCCATTATATTTCAATTTTTGATTGTCAATGAACAGACATTTTAGAGGAATATAGCTCTGAAAGAAATGACTAAGGTAGTAAGTAAACTAAAGTGTATGTCAGAGCAAACAAAATATGCAGTACATCTCTGCAATACATGCACATTTACCCAAGCTTTATCTTTTTAAAGACCTTGAAATACAGAAAAATGCATGTTGATCTGCCAGAAATTAACTGAAGCCATAATTTCCTGTTGTTGACTGACACACATACAGCATTTTTGTGGACTAAGTGGTGTCAGCCCTGCCCATTTGTCTTTTGCCAAGCTACTTAAACCCACCCTCTATCCTAGTCTCCCCAACACAGACACTAATTATTGTATAGTCCCAAGATAACAAGTAAGAGGGAGAATTCGATTTCCTAAGATATCACAAAGTGTGCACAAGACCTAGGACTGCTCTGAATTTTTGACATGATTAACTTGTATTTTTTATACTCATTGAACAAATGTAACAAAACAATTTCAACTGTTTATTTAAACAGACCAAAATATGGCAAATAAGAGATTTTTATTGTTGGAGGTTACATACACTTTAAGAATGGTCAATTCTGGAACCTTAAGCCTGACATTGCCTTACAGCGGAATGACATTCCTGGGAAGCACACCTAATTTGGAATGCACATGTAAAATAGTAAAGAGTTCTACAAATTGGGCTTGAGAAGCATTTTACACTGTTAGGATACTGCAGGAATGACTGTTGGCTGTGAGAGCAGATTTCTGTCATATGAGATCTCACGGCAGTCAGTTTACTGACAGTAGATTAAATCTTTCATAGCTAGCAGCCTGATTTTGTTACCTACATATCTGTCAAAGTGGTGTCACTGGTGTCACTGAATTTGCTAAATGGCCTATGACCATCAAATATCTTTCCATTATGAACTCCTCACCATTAAAAATGATGTTGATATCTGTACAGGACATCTTATATTGACTCAATGTGTTCATGCATATCTTTTAGATTGTAAGCTCTCACGAGCACGGCCCTCCTTACCATCTTGTTTTGATTTTTATTGTAACTGTAATGTCTTCCTTACATTGTAAAGTTCTGCGTAAACTGTTGGCACTATATAAATAATAATAATAATAATAACTACAATTCATGATTATTTTTTTCCTTTATGCACACTCTAGGAGTAGTTTGATTGGACACTAGTTTGGATCATAGAAGAATACTGTAACGCACTGTGTAAAATCCATAGAAGAAAAGAGAATAAAAAACGTGCAGATGACATTAACCCCTTCATGACTGAGGCCTTTTTTTCATTTTTTTGTACCCATGTTATATTCCACATTTTAGGCCTGAAAATTACTTAAAACCCCCCAACATTATATATTTTCTGAATGCCAAGACCCTATAGAATAAAATGGTGGTAGTTGCAAATTTTTATGTTGCGCAATATTAGCGCAACTCCTTATTAAACCCCAATATTTAGTGAAAAATTTAATTAAATGCCCCAAAACACAACAAAATACCAATTTTTTTAATGAAATATAAAAGATGAGGTTACAACGAGTAAAACGATACCCAACATGCCCAGGTTACAAATTGCGTGCATCCGTAAAACGGCGAAAAACCCCAGTACCCCAAAAAGTCCATAGAAGACGCTTTAAAAGCCCCCACAGGTCATCAATTTAGAGATACCCCAAAATACTGGCCCTAGAATTATTGCTCTCACTCCGGCGTGCGCGGCGATACCCAACATGTGTAGCGCGTTCGTCGTTTTCATACGTAGGCGCACCCGACGCGTGTTTACGTGGCGACGCGCGTGCTCGCGGGGGCGGGGGACTTTTAAAATGTTTTTTATTATTATTAGATTTCTTTTATTTACATTTAATTGAAAAACCTTTTTTTGTTTTTGTTTTACTTTATTTTGACTGCTATCACATGGGAGGGGGGCTTACAAGCCCCCCCATGTGATAGCAGATGGTGGTGACAGGTACTCTTTAAGGTGATGCTGGGGGTCCAAAAGACCCTCAGTGTCACCTTTACACTGGAAATAAGCTATTGAAGTGCAGATCGCACTTCAATAGCTTATAGCTGGGCTGCAGGAGCCCAGAACTGACAGCCCAGGGACCGGAAGTGATGCAATCTGCATCGCTCCCGGTCCCATAGAACGGGGAGGGGATCGATGAACGGAAGTTCGTCGACCTCCTCCCCAGCTCCCCGCGGACACAAAGATCGCCGGTCCCGGGCCCGTAGGAGGGGCAACGGAGCCCGGGAAGCACGGCGGGGGTGTCCGGCGGGGGGGAGGCGGCCCCTTCTTCGGGACGCAGAAGCGATCTGGCGACAGGTAAGTCGCCAGGATCGCTTCTGTTGTAAAGCCGACAGTCGGCTCTACAAGTTTAAACAGTGTCCCGGCGGCAAAAGTCACCGGGAGTCTGTTTAAACAGCCCCGATGCTGGCGACGTACACTGTACATCGTCAGTCACGAAGGGATTAAAATTATTTTATAATATGCAGGGTGGAGGAGATTTGGGAAATGGAGGACCTGATTTTGACCTCCCAAACTAGACATGATCGGTATTTCAAGACTTGGTACTACTGGATAGAGTTCATGGAGTCTCCTGAGGGTCGAGCTTTTTTGACATAGTTTTCCTCTCCTTGGTTTCTTCCGGGAGAACTGCATTTTGGGATGATGCATGATGGGAGGTTCCGCTCGGCTTCTGATAGTTGAGCGGCTTTTCCTTTCCCTTTATCTATGGAAGCTTTCT
>NW_017307051.1:701936-711940 GCF_000935625.1 Nanorana parkeri | reverse complement strand
TATTATATATAATATAATATAAATACAAATTTTATGCAAATGCATGTCTACTGCAAGTGTGGGGAGTAAAATGCACTGGTAAGTAACAAGGCAAGATATAATAATTGTGCTTGTCTAATTAGATGTTGCTCTTGTTAACATAACACATTTCTTATTAGTGCCATGACACAGGGTGCAGAGTAAATCAATTATTGTACAATTCATAAATCTGTCTAATTTAGAAGAGAATGTACCGTTTGATGATTTTCATCCCTGTTTTTTTTATCCAGGCCCATCATCTGAACTAGTGTATTAAACCTATTTTTCTGTACATTCTCCCTGACTCTTTTTCATGGCCCATGGTCTGTTTATATATTATACTTCTGCTTGTTGATTTTGTACTTTGTTTGGACAGCCCCTCTGGTTCCACTTCCCTTCTTCTATTGTGGATCTAGTTCCATTAGAGCATCGGTAAGTCTTTACCTGTGCTTCTTATCTGTGTTACTGTTTGTTGCTCCAGGTTACAACATTAGCTCAATATTTGCATAGGTTGCTGCTCTATTCCTGCTTTCCTTTCCCGTTTTATGTCCCCCCAAAAACAATTCTTTAAAATGTATATCTGGCTCTAATTCTTCCTCTGTATCCTGTCTATTGCTCTTTGCTGGATCTCTGTGCCTATTGTAAGTTCTGATTGTGTACCTCAATTAGGACTAAGGAGTCTGAATTTCTGTTCCTTTTCATCATCTAGATTCTGGCACTCCTGCCTGATCATTGGAGCAACCAACCAGTGCCAAAAACTTAAAGTTCAAACAAAGTGCTTGCTGAAACCTCTGCATCCATGGCAGGGTGCCAAATTTGCCTACGGTCCTTCTATGTCTGTGTTACTTGTAATATTGAACCTCTATTTTATCTTCTCGTTTCCTGTCATGACTTCTGTACCTGTCTAAGTTGGGCTCTCCACTGCTCGAGGAGCCTCAAACTCCTGTATAAATAATCATGAGCACTATGCTGATGAGCAAGTTGTGGGTTCAAACCTCAAGCCAGTCCTTCAAACTATTTTTTTTAAAAACAAAACTAATTAGAAATGCCTTTCATTCCATTAGGATCAGTGGAAACTTTTTTGGGGGCCCTAGGAAGATGACACAGTAAGATGTCTTAAAAAATGTTAAGCACCTCTGGTTTATAGTTTATCATTAAATAAGCATGATTGGGTCATCTAAATATATTATATAATAGGATGGATGATCCATTCAATATAGTGTAGAACAATATGTCATCTTTTAAGGACATTTTTATAGCAAATTTACTGAAAACTGTAACACTGAATACAACAATTGTACACTGTACAAAAATGTAGGACAACAAAGTTTCTCTTGTCAGAGAACTAAATTAGAGTAAAACATTTCCCCTGACCAAAGGAAACATAGATTTGTGGTAATTGTATGAATGTATTAGTTTTTTTTTAAATTGTTATTATCTAATAATCATTTAGGAGTGTTCATGCTGGAATGTTATGAGCTTGGGCACTCTATTTTGTGCAGAGAAGGATGAGTGTTTGTCTAGATAAGATACATTAGTTGAGGGATTACAGCCATGGGAAGTTGTAGTTTTTTTAAGGTTACAATAAGGTTGTGTTATTATGAACTTTTCAGTACTAATAGTGCTTTATGGTATTCTTTAATCTTATCTAGTGATATACAGTACATATTTGATTTGACAAGGCTGAGTTCTTAATGAAATGTTTTACTTATGACATCTGTGTGTGCATGAGGAAACAGGAGATGCAAACCACAGCCTGAGATACTTCATTGATTGTTGAATATACTTTTTTTTACGTGTTGGACATCTTATCTATAAATTGCATTTAATTGCAGTGCTTACTTCTTCCTGATGAGTGATAGTTTAAGTTCTTGACTTATTAAAAAAACCTCCTGAGTAAAAGAGCAAGACAGGCATGGTACTCACTGCACAGAATAAATATAAATGAAGTGAACAATAAATACATACATATAATCTAGTCCAAAAGCCGTATTTGTTTATATTTACACATATAAGTGAATATGTTATGTTCCCCAAGCCATAACAAATATTTACAGTTTACTATGTACTGCAGGTAAGCATAAGCTATTTATTTTGTTTTGCTTAAAAGGGAACCTATCATTAATGTATTCCTGTAGCACATATCCTCAATGGGCTCCTACACAGATTAGGTTTCATAGGTGTTTAAAAGATGTAGTATGAATACCCCTGGGGGGTTTTGAAGCATGCAAGAGAAAGTTGGGCATCTACACTACACAGCTTCACTTTCTTAGACATTTGTGTGGGATCCAGACCCAAAATATCAGTGATCTGGGAAAATCGAAGCAGTTGCAGTGGCCTCCTGATCCATGCAAATACTAGCAAATTATGGGATATAGGTTCCCAGCAACTTGGGTAACAGACAGCCTATTACCTGTTCTAATTTGAATTATAGTTAGTTTCCTGGAAAACACATACTTGGTATGTAATATCTTAACTTATATTATACTTATTATATAACTAATTGACAGCATCCTTCAAAATAGTTTTGTGTTATCTTGTGCTACTCTTTTTCAATTTTAATACTGGCTGAAACCTCTAAATTTCCATACCTGCAGCCAACTCTATGGCAATTTATATAATACAGCACATTTCCTTTCTCTCTCCTGTGTTGTCCCCCCACTGCTCATATTAAATTACCTCCAAGATCACACTGTGGCCCTTATGTTTTGTGTACCCTAAAAAAGCTGGAAGTTGGAAGTTCCATATCTGCTGCCTATCAACCGCATGCTGTTGCTGAAGACTGATATGAAAAAGACACTGGGCAGAATGAAATGGCAGGGGTTTAGGAGAGTTGTCATGATGTTTATCATCATATGTGTGAGAAGCAGTAGAAGAAAGAAAGGAGAATGTGGCACAGACCTATCAACTTGGGGATTAAGGCAACAATGACCAAGTACAGATACAAGTACTGATACATTTTTGTTTATTGTCATGTGACAGCTTTTCTAAAATAATACAGACAATACAGACTAATGATTTCAGGACAGTGGTGGAGCGCCAGAGCTCAGTCCCAGCTGCAACCGCCGCAACCCTGGTAGTTCATGTTGAAATGCCAAGTATCCGCACTGGCATCTGAACTGGTATCTGAACATCCCTAGCTGACACAAAGCATGCTGATAGTAAGAGAAAACAGATAGACAGAAAGATGAGGTCATCATTGTGCTGCTTCAGGTTCAAGACTACCTGAGCTCAGAGTGGGTTAAATGATGCTTGTCCTCAGTCTGAGAACATCTAGTGGTAGAAAAAAATGCAGGGGAAATCTCCAGATTGAAGGTGAATACTGTAGGGAAATTTGTTTTGTGTTATTGTATCTTTTAATGAGCTATTTATTTTATCTTTTTATTTTTGATTGAAGTTCTGCTTTAAAAATATATACAGTATATAGAAATGTATATATGATCCATTACTACTGCTGCACTCATGACTAGAATCTCCTGGTAAAACTTCTACCTAAAAAAATAAAAAATAAAATAATTGCTAGCCTGCTGTGTCTAGATGATTGCTAGAATTGCAATTTAAAATTTCAGCCACAACCCGTGCAAATGTCAGATGAAAAATAATAACAAGATAACAAAATCTTTTCTTTGGCCTGATGTTTAATTGTAGTCAGGGGAACAAGTACCAAACAGGTATTTAAATCTGCATTAGTTAATAATGGGATCAGAATACCCATATCCAGTTGCAAAAACATAAGCAATTTTGTGGACATTTTTAATTCAAATTTTACAGAGAGCCTTAATTAGTCTGCAGTTTTTATAGAGGGACCATCAATTTCTATGTTTGCCAACTATGTATATTTATAGATTTTTTTTTTTTTTTACTTAATAGGTTCTTGCTTTTTCAAGCATTTGTTGTTCTATGTTTGCTTAAATACACAAAATACTGTTATTTAGAAATGGTACAGTGAAAATATGGCATGACATTTACTTTATTATGAAGAAAACTGTTTTATTTGTTGCAGACAAAAATATGTCAATAAAAATAAATCCACTGCACATTTAACTGCCTTTCCATGGGCTGCCAGCTGGTGTGATATATATAGTTGTACTAAAATGCCTTGTCCTAGAACAACCTCTATGAAAGACAAATGAGGATTGAAGAAAACCCTGCTCAGAGAAGATTAATTAACCTTGTAATCTTTCAGCCCAGTGATGAAAATTTTATGCTTACCTATATATACATCACATTCAACTGTTCTGGAAGGGAGTGCCTGAGAAGGTATAATTTGTTATAATCAGTCTTTCTTCTATTTACTTTTGCGCATAATACTAAAAGGTACTGCTGGCTCAGCTCTTGAGGTTCTGAGGCTATTACAAGTGTACATGTATTTAACACAATTGGACAGCACTCACTTTACATGTAACCGATCCTTTATAAACAGAGTTTAGAAACAGTTATTTCATTTAAAGCTAAAAAAAGATGTTTAAACTAAGTAGCTTAGTAATAGTAGAAATAGGAAAAAGCAGCGTTTGCTATGATACCTTAATTCTGGAGCTGTCCCCCCCTTCCCAGTACTTCTTTACCACCATTAGATGTCCTCAGTCTTCTAAGTTGCAATATAATCAGCATCATTTTACCCACTTCCTCTGAGCCCAGGCTGTCATTCACCCTGCCACTGGGGTAGCTTCTTCACAAAACCTGGGCTCAGAGGATTACTGCACACAGTTCACACATCATTATGTGGATGCAATTCAGTGCAGCATTAACAGACGCCCACAGCTGCCACCAGAGAAGAGGAAGACCTGTGATGTCACCACACCCCACACTAGAAGCCCTTGAATAAAATGGAATGTATGTATTTACTTTAAACTTTAAGAGAAAATTTAAAACCAGGACATGGACAGCTTAGTGTAAGAAAGTTACAGATTCATTCTTTGAAATATAGTAAAGCATTTTAGAAATGCTTGTCAGTATTTAATATTTTATTTTAGTATTATGTCTTATTATATTCAGGTAGAGAAAGCGAAAAATATTGTCAAAATGATCATTTTTTTAGGTATGACTTTGATAAAACTTTTTGCCTTTTTCTGCCTTGCCTGTATTTATTCCTGGCTAACACAGACATGAATAAATCGACTCTTACTTGCTTGTTCATTTAATTTAATTTTAAGAAATCACATTTATAGGTGCATAATTTTACATTGCTGTTCTGAGAACTAACTAGGAGATGAAATCCTGAGTTTGTATTACCACTTGCTGTAGAGCAATATAAAATGTTTGTAAAGAACAAACACAATGTTATCAGTGTATATAGTGATGCTGAAAATACACCTACTGAAATTGCTGACACCACAAAAAGAGATTTATGGTGTCTTCAGCAGGTCAGCACTTACAAACTGGCCAGGAGTTTATCTAAATACATAAGTCAGATACTGATTGTTATTTCATCCATCATTCCCAAAGTTTGTCCTCTAGGGTTAAAGGAGAATGAAGTGAGTGGAGGGTCTAGGTTAATTCACCAATCTTTCTTTTGAAAAATACACACATCAGTACTCCATTACTCCTTTGAATTGTCATAACTGCTGAATCACAGCTTTTAGAAATGTGTTTTACAGCTCGTGGTTATAGTATCTAATCTAGGATGATTGTTCAATTTCAAAGCCCAATTTGACATAAAGCAATAGCATCATTAGCCTTTAATCCTCTTGAGCTGAGTTACATAATGAATGGTATGTCCCAATTTAGTTTAGGTTAGAATGGTCCATTGTCTTATGGCACTGAGCAGATAATGATCTTTATCAAAACTGTATTAGGTTGCGTAATTAAATAATGCCTTTCAGGTTAGGATAATATGGGCAGTCTGGACAAACTGATTAAAGAGATGACAGAACTGAGGTTATATAAGTAAAATTATAAAAACAAATAATAAGTTCACCATGGAACCAGCCAATAAGGGATTTGTATGGTGTCAAAAGGTCCACATCATAAGGCATAAATGGTATAAATGGATCTAAAATCATGATTTTTTTTAAAACAATAACTTTGAAAAAAACACAGCTTTGTAAAATACATAATAAAGGGGATCTCATGTAGTACAAAATAGCACCAACATAAATATAGCATACCCATACATATGTCCTTTACAGTTACCGTAATTAACTGTTATGTATACTCTGTGACATAAACAAACAAGCTTTTTCTTGAAAAATGATTGATCATAAGATGGCAGAAATATGCCACCTGTTTTGCAGGCCTCAGTCTGCTTTTTCAGACAGTATGTTATGAGTATCTACAATCACATAAATAGATATTAGATAACAAATTAGTGAATTATACATATACTATATATTAAATATATTTACAGTTAGATTGTATATATATGGGGTACCACTCAAAGACAATATTAATCCAATGGGGGACTGCAGAGGACTAAACAAACTAGGAGCACTGTACCTCCATGAACCAGACCCAATGAAAGGATGTAAAGAAAAGTGCCAGCTCCTCATATGTAGTATATATGAGATATTTACCCAAACTGTGCAGATTACAGTAAATAGGTGTATTAATAATATATCATGAATATGGATCAGATATGTGACGGGATTGTACAAGAAAGCCGGCAGATAAGAAAATGCACCCCAAATGAGACTTGAAAGGAAACCCAATTTTGCATATTGCATACAATCTGTTATGCCTTTGACTATTTTCACAAAATCTAGGCCCCTAGTCCTTATCTATTAATGGCGGTATTAAGTGTAACATGGCTGACACATTGTCCGTAGGAATGCCTCCAGGTCTGGGACAAAGCTGTTCAATTGATGTACATAAAATTACTACAGCAAAACACCCCTGGGTTTGCCTATTCAGTTACTGGACTCCTACACAAAATATGCACATGGTAACAGTGAGAAATGTAAACACCTTCTTCTCCTGGCAAGAAGAGAGATAATGACACAGTAGCCAGGCCCGGATTTCCCATAAGGCCACCGAGGGGCGGCAGCGGTGACCTTGTGGGGAAGTTGCGGGCGCCGGTGTGAGGTGTCCCGGCGGCGGAACTTCGCCCACCGGCTCCGTAGTGTAGTAGCTGTCAAGCAGGTCTCCTACTTTGAAAATCTTATTACCAGCTATAAGAACTATGATGTAGTGGGAAAGACTTGAAGTGAAACTGGGTGTGGACATGAAAACAGGATTTTTAGAACTTGACCTTTGCAATGGAGCTACCCTGCACTGCAAAAGTTAAGTGTTTGTTTTGTCTTGGGGGCAAAAGTAAAGAAGGAAGACCCACCCGATCCTCTGTCCTGCCTGGTTGCTAGACTGGTCCCTCCAGTCTAAGGACCTGTGATGTCATCACATCTAATACAGGTCTATTCGACATGAGGAGACATATTACAGCCGTTAGTGGAGGTGGACCAAGGATCTGGTAACTATTCTTCTGTATTTTCACCCCTAGACAAAAATGAGCAGTTAACTCTTGCAGTGCTGGGGTAGCTCCACTGCAAAGGTTAATTTTTCACAATCCAGGAGTTCTTCTTTAAGGGTATTAGGAGATGTTAATGATTGGAGCTGCAGATATCCCAAGGTTGCTATGCTTTAGTACAATTACAATAGGGCGTACCTAATTCTATGCTTAGGTGGTTTACATCCCCTTTTTCTGTTACCCCAGAATCTGTCTTATTACACTGTAATGTCTGAAAATCATTTTATTACTATTTGTAAAGCATTAATACAATTTAAACAAATTTAAATAGAATAATTGTAAATATGTGAATGATAAAATATGGTATATATCAGCCACAAACACAATGCACACAGCATCCAGTCTATGGAAGTTGATGTTCTCCTCCAGACTGCCTGCAATTTGAGAGTTAAAAGAGAACTATGGAGTAACATTTTTTATCCCATTGTTCTCTTTAGGGTCACGGGAGGACATATACAAACATCCTCCCGTGACCCAAAACTCAGTATATAGCAGGCTATTGCCCGCTATCTGCTGAGAGTGCCACAGCCGAGACAGGTCCCAACAATACTGTCGAGATCCACCCCCACTGGCTGATTGACAGCGGGCTCTGCCTATCTAGAGGCAGTTCCAGCTATGCCCACCCCCTGTCCCATCTGTCCTTTCAGTCAGCGCTGGAGGATCGGAGAGGGGAGAATCCCTGTGGGGAGCGGTGACTCACAGTCACCATTCTCTGCAGGGAGAGGATTGAGAAGTAAGTGAATGGTGGTATGTTTTCGCTCACTTCCTGATCAACAGAGAAATATAAAAAATGCATTCAAGTACCTCAACTATTTTTTTTTTAATTCTTTTATTAACTGATCACATATGCGATACAAGCATGTGCACAAGAGGCATACATAAGCATAAGTTACAAGTACATGGCATACATGCAAGAAAAATCTTCAACGTCATGACAACACCATCCGATCTGAATCGTCTGACCCTGACACCCCAGTGGACCTATGAGTGTTTTTAACTAAGGTTTAGATTATATCCTATATAACGTCCCTGGGCTGTGTCAGGTGTGTACAGTAACAACCAAATTCTATGTATAACTACGCTGCCGTATCCAACGTGTTTGTCCGCTCCATCCTCCTGAGATGGGAGATATGATAGGCTGGAGAAGTCAAGGAAAGGTCGAGCTGAAGGAGTGCAGGTGTCCCGTCCGGGAACAGGTGTGAGGTAGAAAAGGCACAAGAGGGAGAGGTTCCACCGGGTCTACCCCCCCCCCACGCCAGCAACCCCCTGGGGTCGTCACTGGGAACCTAAAAGGCGTCGGGCAATTCAATCGAATATGACTACCGGGAGACGGAAGGGGCCGCTTTTGTAAGAGTACCAGTCCCCCCAGGTAGACAAAAACTGTTTTTCCGTATTCCTGATGGTGGCCGTCAGGTCCTCCATGGCATACACCTCCCGCACCTTGGACAGCCATTGAGTGATCGTCGGGGTATGTGGCTGTTTCCACAACATGGGAATGGATGCCCTGGCCGCGTCCAACAGGTGGCGTGTGAGCGAGCGATTGTAGGTCGGCAGTGGAGATGCTGACATATGCAAGAGGCATGCCGCCGGGTTGTTGGTCAGGTCTGTCATGGTCAGTTCTTGTATCACAGACAACACCTGGTCCTATCGGGAGCTGGTGCACTGCCCTCTCCAGGGAGACCCATTGTTTGTGGTCACGGTGGACATGCCAGTCCAGGAGTCTGTTAAGGTGGACCGCTTTGTGGTATAGCTGGAAGTCAGGTAATCCCACCCCACCCCTGCCTCGCGGAAGGGTCAGCGTTTTCCTACTCAGACGTGGATGAGAACCCGACCAGACAAAAGCCATGATTGTCCTCTGTAAGTGCTGGAAGAAGCTTGGTGGGAGATAGATGGGCAGGGCCTGAAACAAGTATAAAACCCGGGGTAGAATATTCATCTTAACGGCAGCACATCTACCGAACCATGAGATGGTAAGTGCAGACCATTGTTTCGTGTCCGCAGAGAGTTGCGCGAGCAGCGGGACAAAATTGGCGGAGTATATGTTTTTAACCTCTGAGGTGATCTTTGTCCCTAGGTATGTAAGATGGTCTTTAACCCATGTGAACGGGAAGTTAGCTCTAAGGCATATAAGCGTCTGAGCCTGTAAAGTTACGTTGAGGGCCGAGGATTTTGAGACATTCACTTTGAAGTCTGAGAGCTTCCCATAAGCGTCTAGGGCCGCCACGAGATGTGGGGTGGAGCCCACGGGATCCCCAAGGAAAAAGATAAGGTCGTCTGCGTATGCCGCAACTTTCTGCTCCCCTACTGGCGTGGGAAAGCCCCGAATGTCAGGTGATTTCCGCACTGTGCCCAGGAATGGCTCCAAGATAAGGGCAAAGATCAGAGGTGACAGCGGGCAACCCTGTTGGGTGCCATTAGTGAGCAAAAAATTTGAGGATTTAGTCTCGTTAACCCGCACTGCTGCAGACGGCATAGAGTAAAGTTTATACGCATATTGGTACCCAGACCGATGTGTTGTAGTACGGCA
>NW_017307051.1:700452-700958 GCF_000935625.1 Nanorana parkeri | reverse complement strand
TGTAGGCGCCCGAACAGCTGATCTAAGTGCTTCGCCCCCTCTCGCTTCCTTCGCGCCCCGTGTTTCACGAGTATGCCTCTGACGACACACTTGTGAGCCTCCCAGGTGATCATAGGAGAAGGGGAGGAGGGAACGTTAGTGGCAAAGAAGGACGAAAGCGCCGCTTCCAGTTCCGTAGTGACTTGAATATCCTGCAATAGTGATTCGTTTAGGCGCCACATATAGCATGGAGAGACAGGTGCTGTCAGGGATAGGGACATATGTATTGGAGCATGGTCAGATAAGAGAATACTATCGATTGACGCCGAGTGCACCCGGGGCAGGACTTTGTGCTCTACAAAAAAGTAATCTATTCGAGAATAGGTTTGATGGACTGGCGAGAAAAAGGTAAAGTCCCTATCCTGTGGGTGTAGGAACCGCCACGCGTCTGTCAGGTGTAGGAGATGTGATGCAGCTCGGATTTAGGTTTTTTCAGATATGAGTATGCCAGATGGGATGTGCCCCTA
>NW_017307051.1:694619-698887 GCF_000935625.1 Nanorana parkeri | reverse complement strand
AAAAGGGTGCCCCCATCGATATGTAGCGCCTGCCGTGCGGAACCCATCCAGAAGTGGCTTCAGCATTCTATGCATCCTCAACGTGTGGCGGGAAAGGTCCGGCATCACCTTAATAGTAGCACCGTCAAAGTCCAGGGGACCCTTAATCCAGGCCTTCCTCATAATCTCCTCCTTGACGGCAAAGAAGTGTACTCTGCAGAGTACGTCCCTGGGTATATCTGAAGTCGGTGGCTTAAACGATTGGACTCTGTGCACACGGTCCAGCTCCATATGCTCGCCGGGGGGTTTGTCAAGGTAGAGATTCAATATGGCCGAGACAGTAGTGAGCAATTCAGGGCCTGTGGTCGCCTCGGGGATGCCCTTGAGCCTGACATTGTTGCGCCGATTACGGTTTTCTGCATCATCTTGCAGCAAAAACATGGACGTCATGCGCTGTTGGGAGGCAAGGTGGGCATTTTCTAGGGCGGCTACCCGTGTCCCCAGGTCAGAGGTGGAGGCCTCCACGGAGGTGACTCTGCCATCCAAGGAAACAACCTGTTGTTTAATTTCGTGTACCTCAGACTTCAGTGCTTGCACTATCTTGGTCGCCATGTCCTCTAAATCAGATTTCGTGGTGAGCTGGGGAAGAATGGACCGCCATGAGTTGTCCTCATCTGCACCACTGGACCCGGAAATGGCCGACAGTCCCGATCTCGTGGGGGATTCAGCCTGTGGCAATCTGGGGGTCTGGATCGGGGATAGCTCACGATCTGCCCGCTGTATGTTAGGTGCCAACGAGGCCAGCTGTGTCCGCCGAGCGGTGTCAGGGGCAGATGCAGTCTGCTTGCCTGGCGTGCTACTCACTGCAGTGAGGCGGCCGGTCGCCATCTTGGCCGGATTGTCGTGCGGGCCCGTCCGCTGATTGCTGCCGAAATACTTCCGAATACCGCTGGAAGAGGACGGAGGTGAGGGGCTCCGGGGTCGGCGAGGCTGTGACATGCAGGGAGGGGGTGAGTAGGGTCAGTATCGTCCGCTGGTAACGTGTGGGAGAGGAGACTGTGCAGAGCTCCGGGAAAGCACGTCCTCACTCAGCCATGCTCAGGCCACGCCCCCCATGCTCAGGCCACGCCCCCCAAGTACCTCAACTATTAACAAAAATGCATCTTATTTGTGTATCTCTCAGCTGTAGATCCACAAATCATCTCTGAATTGGTGCTGATATTGTGCTTCCTTCTGGAGGGTGGTTACTTTGGTTCTCCATAGTCCCTGTGTGTGTTGTAAAGTAGCCACCGCTTCAAGCTCGCTACCGCGATGGACTACAATCTCAATACATATTAGTAAACTAAACATGAGATTGTAGTCCATCATGGGAGCGAGCTTGGAGCGGTGGCTACTTTACAACACAGGGACCATGGGGAACAACAGTTATCTTATTTATTTTTTAAATGGTACATTTTCTAAGTTTAAACATCATTTCATATGTTTTCTTTTGTGAATAAAATATGGGTTTATGAGATTTGCAAATCATTGCATTCTGTTTCTATGTAGATTTTACACTGGGTACCAGCTTTTTTGGAATTGGGGTTGTAGAAAGCATTTCAGGACTTACTACTGAACCATAGGTCGGAGGTCAAATTCACGGTTTAGGAACCACTCATTTGGAGTAACCAGGTGCACCCAGGAAGCTAAACAAAAGGATTATATCAGTAAAGGCTTACTACCACTTTTCAGGCAGTATGGACCTTTAAAAGGTTCTGCACTAAATTAAAAAAAAAACTGTCACCAGTTTTGGTAGCTTTATTGACAGATTTAGGTAGTTCTTAAAGGGACACTAAACCCAGGAGTTAAATCTTAAAAACGCATTCAAGTTCCCTAACTTGAGGGAGGGGGTCAGGTACATCCAGGATGAGGTAGACTCCTTTAAGAGACAGAACACAGTAACTGCTGCCATCACAGACTAGGACCTTTAAGCCAGACCGGCAATCTGTGCAGAGTACATCAGGCAAAGCAGTACTTTAGAAGTCCTCGTCTTTGTCCATCTCCAGAATCAGTGGCCTACCCCTGGACCTCCAGACTCAGGCCCCAGTGTCAGTTTTAGGCTAGTCCCCAGGCTTAGGTCCAGCCAGTTCAGTCTCTCAGCAGCAGCCTGCCCCCAGGGAGGGAAGAGACTGTTGCATCAGCCACACTGAGCATTTATATCTTCTCCCAGAATACATCACTGGTCTGTACCTTCCAGTGTCCCCAGGTGCGGGCTAGGAGACACAAATGCCCTGAACAATCCTTATTGGCTGCTCTGCTCTGTGTGGTACAACACACCCAGCAACAAGCAGATACAGCATCACAGATTGCTCTGCAGAAATTGAAATGGACAAAGACTACAGATACATCTCAGACTAAGTACAGTCTGAGAACAACTATATTTTATAGCACTCCTGTTGGCAGGGTGCTACAT
The DNA here is from genome assembly GCF_000935625.1 of Nanorana parkeri. Classification (NCBI taxonomy): domain Eukaryota; kingdom Metazoa; phylum Chordata; class Amphibia; order Anura; family Dicroglossidae; genus Nanorana; species Nanorana parkeri. The sequence continues at coordinate 696,456 of NW_017307051.1, read as the reverse complement.
GTGTATCACTCAGCATTAATTTTTTTGTTTTTTGTTTTTATAGATGTTGACATACTAGGTAGGTGAGGTCCAGTTGTCATCTGTGACAAGTAGCTTGTACTCTTAAACTCAAACTACAGAGTCTTCTCTTAAACCTGAACTCCGGGGACAAAAAACACTTAACCTTGTAACTTTGAGTTAACTGCTCATTTTGCCTAGGGGATGACGGATAGTGTTATATACTTTTTTTAATTGTTCGCCTTCCACTTCTTCATGTGATCAGCTCCCTAAAGCCTGTTCCCTGTACTGCCAAACTGCTGCTGGCAACTCTCTAACTTCACTCTGTACTATGCCATGACCATCAATCTTGCATTGTACTGAAGGATACTGAGGGTCCTCCTACATTCCAGTCACTGAACAGCAAAGGAGAGCGCCGGCTGCTGGGGGAGCAAGACACGAGTAATAGGGTACCTTTATCGTCTTTGGAGTTCAGGTTTAAATACATTATGATAAGAAATTCTGGAGTAGCTAAATCAGTTACTGTACTAATTTCCATTGGGAGTTGATCATCTGATTACTACAGCATTTAGTACACATATATTATTTTACTATCCCTTGACATGCTGGGATCTGTGTAACAAAACCTTATCCATTACCACTTGGGAGTATAATGCAACACAACTTAGTAGCTCTGTAATAGCTTTTTGTAAGGGCTCTATGACTTATTCTGTTGCAGGTTTTCGTTCACTAAGAGTAGCTATACAGTATGCATTTGACAACACTTATTTCAACAAGATTATAGTCCCATAAAGCAGATCTCAATGGCCTTATCCGCAGGGGAGGAGAGATCAAAGGCTTTGCTTGTCAGCACAATTTTCAGTCCATTGCTCAAGTAGATGACAGAAGCAATGAGAGTGTCTTCTCCCTGAAGGATATTGATCAGCCATAGCACTGAGAGAGAAGAGATGTTGTTTCTCATCATGTGGAGAGAAGGAATGTCAGTCACTACATTTAGCCATTTCTGTGTATGCATAGTTATGCAGAGAAAAATATTCATGCGTCTCTGTATTGACTCTTGGAACTAGACAGCTGTGCTTGTACTCAGTAGAGATGCCTGTGTGTATTTTTCAGTTATGAAAAATAGATTTAGATACATTTCAACCATTACGGTCATTGTGTTGCCCCAGTAGCAGTGGCGTAACTAGAACCTTCAGGGCCCCCGGTGCAAGAAACTATGAAGGGCCCCCCCAACCCCCCATCGCCATGGCACCGTGTGGTTAACGGGAAGGCTGCCAAGGTCCCCAGCAAGCGAACGCTGACCCAGTACTTGCGCACAGACGGAATTAACGAGGAAACCGGCATTTATTTACAAAGTGTTAGTGTGTAATCGTTAATTGTGACCGTTAATAATATACCATGCATGGCAGTAAATGATGGATGACACATTATTAACGTTCACAATTAACGATTCAAACTAAATACTTTGTCAATAAATCCCGGTTTCCTCGATAATAGTGCTGAAGTCGGCAATTTCTACTAGGTCGGCGTTCTCGACAGAACACTGGTATCTGCGCTTAGTATCGGGGCATTTTCACAAGTAAGAGTACTTGTGAAAATGCCAGTATTGGCACTGGTGTGTCCCTACTTAATAATATAATGTATTGCTGGGACTGTCCAGCCTTCACCCACCCACACTTACCTGACTCTCAGACCACCACTGTCACTTTCTTCCGTGTCCAGGCGGCCAGGGGGCGGGACTAAGCGGGGAGGGTGCTTTCCCCACACAACAGACAGACAGCTGACAGTGACAGATCCACTCAATCCCCCCCGCACAGCCGCCCGTACATGTCCAACTTCT
>NW_017307051.1:680642-694492 GCF_000935625.1 Nanorana parkeri | reverse complement strand
GGGGAAGGAGCGGCACTATCGTGGAGGGAAGGGGGGGCAGCATGAGGGAGCTACAGTCCCTCTTGTTCCTCTCTGGGGCCCCCCAGCAGGTGGAATGCCAGGACCCGGTCGCAATTGCGACCACTGCGACCCTGGTAGTTCCGCCAGTGCCCAGTAGCATTGTCTATGAAAGGCATAAAGCACTGTGATTTCTACAAAGTTTTTGTCTGTATCTTACTTTTTCGTTCTTTTTCCAAACATGTTTTTACAATATTAAATTTTTACATTATTCTCATGGTAAATAATCTTGTAGTCTCAAATAAGATATGGTTAACTTTAAAACAATCATCTTTCATTCAGGATTGTCATTCATTTATTTTATTTCTCTGGCTAATCTTAATTAAGAACTTAAGAGAACGTATCAAGAGGGCCCAACAGTACAAAACACTTAGATTGTGTTAGTAGTCCTCTGGAGGAACACTATTGGAGATGATAACCTATGACTGGCTGCTAGGTTGAAAATGTGTTAAGTAATACACATGTTGTCATGAGCCAAAATCATCTCATTATGCAAATATATTTATTAACCAAACATATCAGGCAAGCAAACACAGTTGTGTATGGGTACAGTCTGCCATAAAATTCCTGATGGTCTCAGGCTTTAAAGCTCCTCCATCCCAGAATTAACCCACCAAAGATAGTTCTTTTCTCCACAGTTGTACCCATAGTTCGCCTTTAAGGAAAAGCCTTTCTGCCAGCCATGGCAATATTAATAACTGTGTAGGTCCCCAGGTTGCAATATACTATGCTCATGGTCCATTCTCATGTTGCTTTTGCTAACTGAGCTTTGTGCCAGCCAGGCCCCATAAGTACATTCACAATGCCAGGCATTTATGCACCCAAATATATTAGCCTATTTGGGGTTACTGGACCCCTTAGTGTATGTAAAAAAATATGATAACGTAAAGGATTAGACAACTTGTTAGGTTGTCCTGTGTCCCCGTTGAGGAGATTCGCTCTCCGTTTGTCCTGGTGACCATTGTCACTGGAACATAAAGTAATTGGAAATCCAACATTTTACAGTTGTCACCAGAATGAATGGTGAAGGTACATTTTCCAATGGGGTTGGACACACCTTTCCTGAGACAACTGTTTGGGAGGGGAATGCCCTTACTTTGTAATAGAAATCTCCTCATACTACCTGTTGTTTCTCGGAGAAAAGAAGTGAAGGGGAATATCCGCGATAGGAAATAGACATTGAAAAATAAATTGACGTGAGTTTTACCCTGTCCTACTGTATTGTCTGCTTTCATCTCCACTGTCAACTTCCACACATTAAAATACTGACGCACATCAAAGATAAGTTATAATTTTTTTAACCAAAGCTTGTTAAAATGTGCAGTACTTTAGAATATTTATTATAGAATTGTCCTATATATTTTTCATTGGATGAGTTTACATGACACAAATATCTCACTGTTGTCCCTGAGGTCTGAGTATGCCGTTAGCCCCCATACTTTGGATGACTTGAAGATGATACAGTTTTGTGCATGTGGGATGTCTTTCTAGCTGATGCTCTCAACTGTGGGAAAAGAAGAACAGTAAAAAAAAGTGACTAAACTGTCTTTCTTCTGGGAAAACAAAATATGTTAGTCATGTTTTTTGCAATCATTTAATTTTATCTTCAGCTTGGAACATCAGATGTTTTCACATACAGGATTTCTCACACTATTATTCATAATACAGACGTATTAACTGTAAAACAGTAAATGTGGGGTTTAGGTGTTGTTCTGTTATTATGTGGTATGTTGTATATGGCTGAACGATTAGTTAGTTTACCTAACAGATAAATGTACAGCTATGTTATGGATAAAAAAACATTTCTTCCCAAATGGCCTCAATGGTCATTTCCTATCAAAAGACACCAACATTTAAGATAAGGTCAGCAGAAATAAAACACATTTCTGCATTTCAGCTGACTTTTCCCCTGTTCACCCACACAGGTTTCCTGTAAAAGAGCAATGTGGGTATGATGTATTAAAGTTTTCTAAGAACAGGAGTTCTTTCCCCACAGCTACTATTCGGATTCACACTTCACAGGTTTTTATCTCATTGGTGATGGAGGGTAACTGCAGTTCTTAATAAGAACACTATACTGCATATTTATAAAGCCGCAAATGTGACATTCTCCTCACATTCACAGTAAATTCTGCAGTAAATGTTTTACCATAATTATATATCACATTTGCTTAGATGATTGGTTCATGGTTAGAGCAACATTTACTGATATTCTCTGATATCCAGAATTACTAAAATTGAATGACTAGGCCAATTTATTTTATAGTAGGGATAGGTTTAAACCCCTGCCAGTTTAGCCAGATACATTTCCCTTTACTTTCTGCCCTAGAGTGCCAAAAAAAAAGTTAATGGAAAACACCCAAAGTAAAGGGTATCCTGGCCTCAGAGCAGGCGTCTTCATTGGAACATTGGAAGATTTCCCCTTACCTCTTGTTCTGGGGACAACTCTAAAATTTAGAATTTACCCCTCACTTTCATTCTAGATGACAATGGTCACGTGTACATGAAAGGAGTGAATTTCCTCAATGTGGACACAGACAGCAATGAAGAGCAATAAATACTTGACAGTGGATCTAAAGTTGGCGATATGCTGTAAAATAGAACAGATTCCTCCATCAACGCTTAGAAGCGTTGATCGAGGCATCTTGCTGTTTCCTTTGTAGTCTCATTGGCTGCCGGCTCTGTTCGTTCAAAGATATTCTAACCAGCTCCTTTGATCAGCTGATCGAGGGATACTGCCCAAAAGGGTGCCGACAGTGGCACCCACTGTGCGAATTTCAGCCTGACGAACTTGGTGTTTATGCGTGGCCAGCTTTACCCCATACCCCTTCAAGCACTAGGGGTCCCCAGTTCAAATCCCAGTTAGAACACTATCTGCAAGAAGTTTGCATGTTCTCCCTGTGCTTGTGTGGGTTTCCTCCAGGTACTCCGGTTTCCTTTCACATTCAAAAGACATGCTGGAAGATTCATTGTCTCTGGTCTTAATTGGCCCTGTATGTACGTGAGTTAGGGACCTTAGATTGTAAGCTCCTCAAGTGCAGGGACTGATGTGAAAGTGCACTATGTAAAGCAATGTGTAAATTGCCAGCGCTATATAAATACCAATAATAAATACACTTTCATAAGGAACACTTCTTACTCTACGATTGACACTTTATAACACAGTAGCTCTATAAACATTTTCAAACATTTGGGGGTTGATTTACTAACCTTATAAACACGCCACGAACAAGTATACACCTCTGTAGTGTGTTCCCTCCCAGCATGATCTATTGGTGGAATCTAGACACCTTTGTAGTGTGTACACACCCAGCAGGTGTGTTGTGCAAAGCCCTGCATGAATTGCAAGGTGATGTTGTGTAAATTAGCTCTACATTGTGTTGCTTGTGTTGATGAATGCAGGAATGTAAATGCATGAGCTAACCATTTTTGTCTAAACTGTGAAGCAGCATTATATATGCATCATGTGCATGATTTTTCCATATATGGCATTAGTGGAAATATGCTTTTAGAGACTTTTTGGTTGATAAATACGTTTTGCTGTGTAAAAATCACACGCACCTAGTGCGTGCGTGTGTTTAGGTTAGTAAATCACCCCCATTCGTGTTAGTAAATCAACTGAATTGAACTAGCTAGTTAAATGTTTTGTTGTTCATCCATGTATGGTCTCCACTCTAAGAAGCCAATTGGGTGAGCAATGAAACACTTTGAGCTCACCCAAGTGAGCTGTGTTTGATTTACTATCACTACATAATATAGCATATGTCTGCACATTCACCCAAATTCTTTTTTTACACATTCTTCATTGTGTAGTGAGGGCACTGTTTTTTTAGATGTATTTTAAAGGTTTGGATTCGCTAGAATGTGGCCATTTGCTACTCTGTAGTCATGTCACCCTTTTATCCCAAATTTCCATGGGAATATTGCTTAGATGCTCAATTGTGAGTAAGTTTCTTTGGCCATTAAAAATGGCTTTGGACAGAACTGATGATCTGCTACTGTTTCTGGCTGCAGTTAAAATGTGTGAGGATGCTTCTCAAGGCAGAGGTTGGAGGAAAAGGGCTTTGCATTCATTTTGGTTTTGTACTTGTACTCTGTTGCAATGCACTTTATTGGCAAGAGTAATCTATATTTTCAGGATTCTGAAGAAGGTATTTGAGGCAGTTCTCAAACCTAAGTTTATCATTATACATTTTTCCACAATTCTGAAAAGTATCAAAAGTTAAAGCATGAATTAATCCTGTGATGTGGCATATATTGCACTTAATTTGCACTTGTCCCACCTTAGAAGAGAGAGGACACATAATGAGACAGCAATCTGTAAAGTCCAGTTGCTGTAAATTAGCACAGAAAAGTACTTTTTTGTTAGATGCCCTCTTCATCTCCTCATGGCTCCTTTTGAAATGGCCACATCTGTGCTATGCAATCAGTCTGTGTAAATTATAGGCTGCTGTGCACAGTGGGAATTACAATGTAAGGCATGGAAAACTACATTTCCCACAATGCTATGCTTCTCTCATGCACCAACCTCTCTATGGAATGTGGGTTCTCTCTCTGAGCTCTCTCTCCCCCCATTCAACAATGTTCATTGTGGCAACACCCCCCTGAATAGTGCAGAAGGACCTGGAGAGGCAGAGTTGGTGTGCAGTAAACTAATGATGATGACTCACAGAGTGGGGGTCAGCTGCTTTACAGCCTGTACAAGACAATCCAACCCCAGTGTCAGACTGAATTTCCTTTAGAGGGAATTTTGAATTAGTAGGACCTTGGGCCGATCCCAAAGTGCAAAACACTCCATAAGAAAGATAAAAAAGCCAGCAATGTGAGTCATGAAAATGTAAACACATATACATCATCACAGCACCTCTACATTACCACAATAATTGCTAATCACTTATAAAGGTGTAAATGGGCTTTAAGAAATGAACGAACCAGGCTGGGTTCAGATCGGAGGAAGTTAGACCAGCCCAGCAAATTTACAGACTTTCACCAATTTGAACATTTGCCAACATCACAATTTTAAATATGTTCCCTTATGTAAGTTAATGTTTCTTACAATTTGGCAAAACATTCAGAGGGGGATTCATCAAAACTAGAGCAGACAAAATCTGGAGCAGTTGTGCATGGCATCCAATTTGCTTCTATCTTTCATTTTCAAATATTAACTAAGCAAACTGAAGAGAGAAGCTGATTGGTTGCCCTGGGCAACTGCTCCAGGTTTTGTCTGCTCCAGTTTTCATAAATTCCCCCCACAGTGTCTATTGTCCTTTGTGAAGCTTAAAAAAACAAAAAAAAAACACAAGAGCATTCAAATAGCATTACGTTTGTTTTATTCGTTTCAACAAGAAAGTGCAGTAGTTATGAGTAATACAGGCATCCATAAAGAACATTGAACAGAGACACGTATGTTAATATATATGGCATTTGAAAACATAACAGATAGTGACAGCACCTTGCATCAAAAGATGAACAATAATTAGACATAGGAAACTTTGCATAACATCACAAGTGACGAGTTCCTAATCACACAGGATGTGGAAAACCCAGTGAGAACAGTAAGGGATTGCACCTTAGGCCGATCCCAAAGTGTAATATAAGAAACAACAGGGTAGCAAAGGGAAGAAAGAAAATGAATGGAAGAAAAAAGAGGGAAACGATTGGTGTGGAAGGAAAGAAAATGGAGATAAATGGAGATGGGGAGTAAATGTGAAGAGTGTTACAATGAGAGTATCAAAATACACTCCTCAACTAGAGAATTTTTGCAGAGTTATATAGTCAGGGAGTCCTTGTGAAAAAATCCATGGCTCCCAAATTTTCTGGAAATTCTGTATATCATTATTTTGTATGGCTATTCATTTATCAAAGAACACAACCTACGGGACATTGTAGTTGGCTTCTGTAAACTGTAGCATGGAAGACTTCCATGCCTATGCTATAAACTGTTTGGCATCAGTAAGGATATATGTAACCAATTTGAATTGGTGAAAAGTACATATTACAGGTTTTTTGGTTGCTAGAGCTTCAAAGGGCTCCTTTTGAAAGGTCTTGCCCATCATGTGGGTACACTTTGCTCCAGAAACCCTTGGACAATCTCACCAAATTTGATAGAACCCTCCACTTGAGAGCCTTGGAAACAATTAAATAGCATTATTTAATAAGGAAGTGTAAAGAGATATATTGTACGAAGTGAAGTGACCCATTTAAACAAATGAGAAATCAGATGTCGCTGTTCAAGCAACAGTAAACTAAATCCAAAATTAGCCCATTAGTAATAAAAAATAAATGTAGTAAATCACTAAGTTCTAGTAAACTAGAATTTAAGGTGAGCTCCGGGCAAACTGCTAATTATGCAGCTGGATGTCACTGTATGTGAATTGCCTTGCTTACCAAAAGATTTGCAAATTTGTTCAGTCAGTCTTCTGATCCAAACAATCTTTACCAAAGAGTCCGGCCCCTGTTAATAATTATAGCTGCAAAAGTGCACACTTTCTGGGAGCTATTACTAAGTTGGCTAACGTCAGAGTTAGAAGCCTCAGCTGATGATATGACAATTTCCCATTGAAAACAGAAATCTCTGAGGGCAGGTCAGAATACATGTGCATATACTAATTTAGTTTTATTGTTACCTAGAACCCTTTAATACCTTCATACGCCAAACTACCATGCAATGATCAGATCATAGCTGCCGGAAGCAGAATGGAAATGAGTAAATTGCCTCTGAAAGGCGGAACATCAATGCAAAAAAAAATGTAACAAGGACTTCGGGCATAGCTAAATCTGACTTTAATAGATGACCTTCATTTTTAGGGCTTTCATCAAAGATATCCATCAGACTCAAAGCTTTTATATATATAATCTGATCTTTTTTTTAAGTCACCAAATCAAAAGAAGCTGTGAAAATCCAGTGTGTTATGTAAAAAGAGTCAAACAATATGATCAAGGGGATTAGTTTACAGTACAAGAATCTGTGGAATGAACCCAACATGTGCTTTTGTTGTGGATTAGTCAGCACGGAAACATTATGAATTTGCACCGCAAGGAAACATATGGTACTTTTTGTGCAAACAACAACAACAACAACAAAAAAACGAGTACTGTAATGTGATGTCAGTAGGCTGAGTATTTCTGTTTTCTTAGAATGTAGAAAATGTTTTGAACCAGAAATACATTTAGGAAGATCAACAATGAAAGTCACAGCGTGTATAGTACATGCTGCCAAATACATTTCAAACTGGTTTCTAGGAATCCATTTAAAGATGCATTTATTACTTGAAGCGCAGAATTTTTACTTTATGTACAAGAAAAAGTGTGGTAGGTCTGTTGAGTCAGTTAAGGGCATTTACTTTGCTTGCGTCTTACATTTTTGGAAAATGTTATTTTTTTAATCATTGAAGATGAAAAAAAGATAATGCATACAACTTCATATCCCTGTAAGAATGGCTTGTGATAAACTACTTGAGCCCGAGCATAGTCACAGTATGTGGGCATTAGCTGCTCAAATTAATAAGCACTATTGAATTTCCACTTTCCACACAGAAAAAGAGCAACTGCCCACAGAAACACAGCAATATTCAGCAAGGGCTTAGAAAATGTGTAAATTTCATTAATTTAAATGTTATAGGTTAAGATAAATTTAAAGGCTTTTAAAATTGGCAATTAAATATTTCCACTTGTGCTACAGCTGAGAAAAGGAAGGATGCCTAAGTGGCATAGAAGGCTAGCCTTGATTATAACTCCCCATGTGAAAATCTCATTAATTCACTCTGGCTCTTAAGATCAACTACTAAGTCCTTGTATTGTCACTCTTACTCTGGTCCTTTCAGGATTTCTAATGCCTAACTAGACATATTGCTATGGCAACCATATACTTATGCTTTGCACATCCCTAGAACTTTTGTCTGTGACAAAGCTTGAAAAATCCCTTGCAGCATGGAGACTTAACATTGTGATCCAAGTCTTGACCCAACTTCACACAAATGATGCGCCACACCATCCCACATGTACGATCAGTTATCCTACTGCAAATCCCAATTGAACGTTTCAGACAACATTATGCAAACAAGTTACCTGTATTGGTTGTAAACGTGTATCCTGATTGGTACCTGTCACAGATGCAGAAACTAAACATTAATAATAGTATGCTTAAACCATGATTGGTAGTACAGATTTATCGTTATTACTTGCAGCAGTAAGTGGAAAAGGGTTAAACTAGTAGTATTTAATTACCTTATTCATTATATGTGATGTTAAAGTATAACTAAAGGCAAATCTTTTTATTTAGATTTAGGGTGTTGAGGGGTTAGAACCATTGTCTTATTTTTATTGCTGTCCTTTTCCCTTTTAGCGAGATTCACTCTTTCTAACTGTCCTGATCACCAATGTCACCAGTAATGAAAGTGAGGGTAAATCCAAAACAGAACAACACAACGCCAACAGAACTGGAAAGATATCACATAGGAAAGATATCATCTAACTTCCTGTTGAGTTCTCAGGGCATTTAGTGAATGAAAATTTTTCTATTGAGTCACGGATGGCAACAAAAAACTACTAAAAAATTAAAACAAAAATGTTTACCTTTAGCTATACTTTAAAGCAGACCTTTTTTTTTTTTTTTTGAAAAATCTTTTTTACTCATTTTGCATGGTTATATATACAGACATGACACCTTGTCATAGTGCCTTAAACATCAACACTTAAAACAGTGCGGCATAACATATGCCAATTCCTACATAATACGCCATAAAACCAGCCTCAATCAGCCTCCCCCCACCCCTTAGATACCCCCCAGGAGCACATCCACCCCCCATCAACTCCCATCAATATAAACATCTCACATCTCGTAATCATGTCATAAACATGTGTCAGTTTCCCATCTTAGGTGCTGGGGACCTAAGATGGGAATTTTGAAATATATGAGGGCTGAACTCCACACTCTCTCTCCGCCCCTGCCTGGCTGTCTCTCTCGTGGAATGCAGGATGTGGGAGAAGGACCGTTACAGGTAAAATCCGAACAGCTGGCTATCCCTAGAGTGGTTGGTTACACCCCCAGCGTAGCATTGGTCTCAAGCCACCCCGACCAAACCTTATGGAACTTTTGAGGGCACCCTCTGCAGGCGTACGCCGCTTTGTGTAGTGGCATGCTCCCAGGGTAGGTGATTCCGCCTTCCTCCAGTTTAGGATGAGGATTTTTCTGGCATAGAACAATAGGTAAATCAGTAGAGTATGTAACGCCACTGAAGGAACAACGTCATCTATAATGCACCAATATACACGCTCTACTAGTATCTGGAATTGGAGTATTTAGGATATTTGTCACTACCTCAGTCACCCCCTTCCGGTATTCTTGAATTTTTGGGCAACTCCATAATATGTGGGTGAGGTCTGCCGGTTCGTGTGGACACCGCCAGCACGTAGCTGTGGCCGAGGCACGCATCCTGGCGAGCCTGGCCGGCGAGGAATATTCCCTGTGGACTATTTTGTATTGGATTAATCTGTCTCTTGTGGAGATCAGAGTGGTCATACGGCTGTCCCATATCTCCTTCTCGTCCCCCTGGTCTAAATCAGGGAAGTCAAGTCTCCAGGCCCTGTAGCAGCCCTCCAAAGCCTCCTTCCCCTTTAGGGACAGTGTTTTGTATATGATCGATAAGGGTTTGTCCAGCCCCTCAGTGCGTAGCAAGGATTCCATCCTAGGGATGGAGAGGGTCAGCCGGCCCCCAGGGAACTGCGTATGGAAGGCATGGCGTAGCTGGAGGTACCGGAAAAAATGGCTATTTGGTAGTGAGTGTGCTGACCTGAGGTCCTCAAATGATCGTAACTCTCTCTCATATATGATATCGCTTATCGTAAGGATCTTCCTAGAGGTCCATACCACAGGGTCTAGAATGGTTGAGAACTGAATAAGGCGAGGGTTTCTCCACAACGGTGTGTGTGGGGAGAGGGACAGTCTAGGCTCAACGACCCGCCCCTCCACTGCATTCCAAGCCGTTATCACTGCTCTCATGGAGGGTGTCTGACGATGCGGGAGTGTCTGCCCCTATATACCACTACAACCGCTAATGCACCTTCCCCCAACATTTCAGTTGAGATTGATAACACAACTATCCACCCCTCCTCCAATGCCAGGGTCCTAGGTGTCATCCTTAACTAGGATCTCAAATATCTTCCCCACAACCAATCACTATCCAAATCCTGCCGCCTTCACCTTCGTAACATCTCCAAAATACGCACATTCCTCACCAAGGAAACTGCAAAATTGCTCATCCACTCCCTTGTTATCTCTCGTCTTGACTATAGTAACTCCCTCCTCATTGGCCTTCCACTACACAGGATATCCCCCTTCAGTCTATCATGAATGCAGCTCCCAGACTCATCCACTTGACCAACCGCTCAGTGTCTGCAACCCCCCTCTGCCAATCCCTGCACTGGCTTCCACTCGCCCAGAGGATAAAATTCAAAATATTAACAGTCACTTATAAAGCCATCCACAACCTTGTCTCAAAATATCACCCTGACCGTCCACTCCACTCTTCCCTAGACCTCCTGCTTTCCAGCTCCCTAGTCAACTCCTCCCATACTCGCCTCCAGGACTTCTCTAGAGTCTCTCCCATCCTCTGGAACTCTTTATTTTCCTCCTCATGTATCATTTCCCCCTCCCCTTTCAGATTGTAAGCCCTCAGGGGCAGGGCCCTCCTTACCATCCTGTCTTGAATTGTATTGTAATTGTAATGTCTTCCTTACATTGTAAAGTGCTGCGCAAACTGTTGGCGCTATATAAATACTATGTAATAATAATAATAATAATAATAATATACCAGATGCCCCAGGGCTTCATAGGATCCAACCAAAGCAGCCTCCAAAGTGACCACGGGGTTCGAGTCTCGCACCGTGAGCCACCTGTGAGCAACCGTTAGCTGACCTGCCAGAAAATAGGAGTAGAAGTTTGGTGCCGCCAACCCTCCCTCCCCCCATGGGAGTTGTAGGATTGACGATTTGATTCTACGTGCCTTCCCATTCCATAGGAACTCTGACACTAGGGCATCAATGGTTCTAAAAATCCATTTCGGTATCCACACCAGGGAGTTACGCAAGGTATAGAGGAGTAGCGGCAGCAGTTTCATCTTACACGTCCAATCAGAGATAGGGGTAGATAGGGGTAGATTTTTCCATACTGAGAGCCGGGTCTTAAACTGGGCTATTACTGGGGAGACATTAAGCGCCACAAAGTCTGATATAGAGTTGGAAATAGTCAGACCCAAATACTTAATACTGGTGACCTGTTGCAACTGGGTAGTGGACATTATCGATTTAAAATAAAACAGATTCAACTGTGTTAATGTTATATATAAACAACATATCTCTGTATTTTCTAATAATGTATGTACAAGGGGGACAGCCACATTTGCTTATTACATACTCAGTCTCTTCTTACTGATTTGCAATACTACACAGTGTTTGTGCTTTACTGCCCCTTCTCACAAGGCATTAATATTAGTCGACTGACTCAATAAAGACAATAGCCTCTCCCTGGGTGGATGATATCATGCAGCTGATTTACTAAAGAGGTTAAGGATTGTCAAAAATGATGAGAATCTTCAATGAAAAAAATGTGTGAATATTCACTTCAATTATCCAGTCACGTGAAAAGCAAATTTCTGTTCACTTTGCATGCCCAATTATTTGCAGATGCTTTTAGCATGATTGGATAATTGAAGTGAAAATTCACCCTTTTTTTTCAGTGAAGATTCTCTACATTTTTGGTAAATGAGCTTCCTAATTTCAACAATATTAAGCTGACAGGTTAAATACAGATCTCGCTCTAGAAGCTCATCTACAAACCTTTATATTTAATGCAGTTATTATTTAGGGTAAACAGTACAACTAAAACTCACTAAGATATCCTTTATCTCCCTTTGGATATTATGTTTATTTTTACTGTAAATGCTTCAACAAACCTCTTTTTTACAGCATGAAGATTATGTACAAGGATAAGCTTCTTAGCAGTGCGTGTAAAAAAGAATAGACATATAGCAATAGGATATACATTAATTTTAATTGAGTTACATACTGTATGTTACATAAGAAAATAAAACATTTAGCTGTGGCTGAGTCTTTTAGACAGCCAAAGAGCCACAAGATCAGCATCAGTGACTTCTGGCATTTTCTGTACCCTACAGTAGCCTTGCCATAAGGCTATAGAAGATTTGTGCATTGTTCTTTATAGAATTTATAGGTAACACATTCCTAACCAACCACAATTGATTAAAACAAGGGTCCTAGCCAATCACAAATGATAAAGAAGCATGATTTTATGACATTACAGATCAAGGGAGCTTAAAAGATGCTGGACCGTGCATCCTCTATGAAGCCTGGTGCTTATAAGGCTAAGGTTGCCATGCTATAATGACTTTTATTTATCATGGAAAATACTTTCAACAATAATAGCCAATGAGAGCTAAAAGCAGTGTTTGAAAAGACTGATCATTATTGCAAACTAGCATAATAAATTAAGCCTAGAGTAGTTTCTAGCTATACAAGGCTTTGCCCCACCAGCCAATTGAAAGAGAAGTGAATCCGTATGAAGAGGTGGATATGGTCTGGATGATGTAAGTCTCTTCAGATCAAACAGCACCACCCTCCGTTTTAAATGGTTGCCACAGCATAAAATCAGCATGTTTATGCCACTGTAGCATAAAATCTACTTCCTGATTTACAATGGGCCACAAATAGCTATATGCTTATGCATTGTAGCCAGTGGCCAAGACATCATAATACTCTTTGTTTAATTTTTCATCAAATATTTATGTTGCTTATTTGATTGTTTAGATTGCCCAGAAGCAAATACATTCAACATAAATGCATATCATTTTGAGAGTGAGCCAACTACCTTACACCATATATCTTTAGGCAATGTTCATTGATGCACACTCATTCAGTAAGGCATAGCAAAGAGCAAAAACTTGAAAATCGATTCTTAAATTCAGTCATAATTGTGATCTATTCTTTGGTTTCTTCTATTATATGCTAGAACACACAGGGGTTGGTAGAAAAGGCAACTACTTAACCTCTGGAAAACCTCTCAGTTCTAGCTGTCATTCTGAAACCAAGTAAAGATAAATAAGAGGGTAAGTATAAATATTTAATAAGAAGGCCTGTACATTTTGTACAATTAAAATATTCATTTAAAGACAGCTGTACTTTTACCTAACCTGCAGTAACATTCCCTAACCTCAGCTTCTTACTTATCTCTGCCCTGTAGAATCTTTAGTTCATTGGTTCACCTAGGGCAGAAATCCTCTTCTGCACAGGCCTGCAGAATGAGCTCTTATAAACTTGTATATGGTTGTCCCAGACACTGAAGCTTCATCCTGTTACAACCCTTTACATATTTTTGAAGGCTCGGGGAACAGACGAAGCAAGCACCAAAGTGGATTTCTATTAGAGATGAAGGAAAGATTGCACAGAATGCAACTCTTCTTCAGCAATATATAAGAAGCTGAAGTGTGGAGGTTGTTAGGTTAGGTTAGCTCAGATAATTCACAAGTTGTGAGTTGTGTAGTTAATGTTGATATTAAAGCTGTTGTTTAACCAGTTGACATCCGCGGTGTTAAACCCCCTTCCCATCCAGGCCATTTTTCAGTATTCAGCGCTGCGGTACTTTAACTGACATTTATTCCGTCATGCAGCGCTGTACTGAAATGAATTTTATACCCTTTTTTGGGGACAGATAGAGCTTTCTTTTGGTGGTATTTATTCACCACTGGGGGTTTTATTTTTTTACTATATTAAGGAAAAAT
>NW_017307051.1:652009-680403 GCF_000935625.1 Nanorana parkeri | reverse complement strand
GGCGGGCTATGGACCCGCCGATCGCCTATATGTGAAACACCCGGTAACGGGTGTGTGCATTTAGCGGGTCTTTTCTGCCCGTGCGTGCCCGTGCAGTGCCGTCCGTCCGTTTTTTTACTACGGGCGGACGGCAAAAGGTTAAGACTGAATGTTTAGATTCTTGCAAAAGCACAACTGTGACTGTTATATTTGTAAACTACTTACTAAATTTTTTTAATATTTTCAGGTCCAAAGCCAAAATCTACATGGAGTCGAAGGTTCTCAACAATGCTCTGGGATCAAGAGAGATTTAAGTGGTTAATTATTAAAGAGCCGAAGGATCCAGCCATAGCTTTGGCTGATTCTTCTGCTCGCTTTGACCGCCTCTGCCCTTTGGCTCATTCGAATCTAAGGGCTGCTGTATGGGCTATTCACAATAACCCGTACAGCAGCCGAAGGCAGCCGAGTGGTGCAGCCGAGCCGAACGCATATGCTTCGGCTCGGCTAAGCCATAGTGACACCAGAAACATGGAGAATCTCCTTGGAAATGACAGCTGGGCGGACGATGATCTGCCATTAAACAATAACAATTGGGCGGAGTCGGCCGTGACGTCGCCCAATTGTTATTGTGTGGAGCGAAGAGCCTGAGAGAAACAAAAACTATTCATAACACTCCCTTTTTTCCTACAGTGCATATCCGGATCAAAAATATCCATATGCACGAGACTCAAGACACTAAAGGCCATTAGATTCTGGCAGCGAATCTTCCACCATGTCTGTTGGCGAGGTCGGTTGAGAGGCCTCCATGGCTTCCGTGAGATTTCGCGCGCTATTTTTTTCAGGTCGGGATTCCGATCGAGGCAAGCCTCGAGATCGGTCAACGAACCGATCCATATGATGTCTTTAGTTGGGGCGACAAACCACGGTTTGTGTGGTGGTTCAGTGGCAACTCTGGCCGATGTGAAATGCAGATTTTGTAGTCTCGAGGGTCCGGAGCTCCTCACATATGCGACTTGCTCTGTAGGCGCTGGAACCGGAAGTCCAATTGTTATTGTTTAATGGCAGATCAGTTGTTATTCATTGGCCGGGACCTGTTAGAAGACTCTGGCAGGTGCCGGCCAATAGGAAACAGTTGTGCAGAGCTAGCTGTCACAGCTAGCTCCGTCCAATTGTTTTTCTTTTGCCGTCATTTGTCAGATGCTTCATTATGCGGCGAGAGTCCGTTGCATGCGGACGGGTTAATGTGCAACGTTTTTTTCAATTATTTTTCTTTTCTTTGAAATATTTTTCTTTATTTTTTAATTTTCCTATTTTTTGAAATGTTTACATTCGGCTATTCACTTACTGCCGTTCGGCCCCTATGAGAACAGGGGAGAATGACAGCGAGTGAGCTGCGGGAGCTCCGGCTCAGCCGATCCAGATGTTGGATCGGCTGAATCGAACTCCTTCTCAACTTCGGCTCAGCCGAACATGCTGTCCGAAGGCAGCTGATGTACGGCTGAAATAAGCTGATGTACGGCTGAAATAAGCTGATGTACGGCTGAAATCAGCCGTACAATACTGAAGTGAATAGCCGAACAGCGTTTGGTTCACTTTACTTCGGCTGGGTTATTCACTCGGCTGCCTTCGGCAGCATTGTGAATAACCCCTTTAGTGTTATGTTTTTTCTATATAATTATCACATAGCTGCATTTCAAAGGATCCTCTTTAAAGAACTATAATCAGAATATAAATACTGCTAATCGTAAACCAACTATTTATCTTCAAATGTACTATACCGCTTGCAAAGAGAACATGCTGCATGGAAACTCACAAATGATATCAGATTTGTATTGTACCACAAAATGATGTTCAAAATGTTTAACATGAAAGCTATAGATATATTTTTTTGGGTAGAACTGACCTGTAGAAAAATACACAACATTTTTTGCTTATAAGAAATTATTTTATCTTTTATGTTGTGCTTGAAGATTGTTAAACTGACCTAATTTATAGTTCCAGCAACTAATACATGTACAAACATTATGGGAATGTACTGTATACCATTCTCCCTGAGAATTGTGCCAATTGAAATGATTACACAGGTCCTGAGAGAGCAACAGAAACAGTCGTCCTAATGACTTGTAATACATGGAGAAACTGCATGTCTGCATGCAGCTACATGTCAGAGAAATCTCTGCTCCAGCATTGGAAAGTGTTACAGGACAAAACATGTAGGTAATAACACCCATTAATGTGATGTGCCTTAAAGGGACACTGTCATTTTTTTCCTTCAATGCTGATTGTTTGTGAAATATATTGTAAATTTGTATAGATAATTTTTGTACAAGTCATTCTGAATTGAAAAAGCCAGTTGGATGACTAGTGAAACGTCTTCAAGAAAAATACAGCAAGTCCAGTTGTGTAAGGATTTCATCCAGTTGCGATCAGGGATTGATCGCCAACGACGCCCACTATTGCCTCATCACTAGCAGTCTCTGCCCCAGCTGTCAGCATAAAACAGCATGGAGGGGAATGGTCGGCGTCTCAGTATTGTAACTGGTACGCTGACCATTCCTGCAGCAGCCAGACCTCTCAGCCTTACTGCCAGGACCACCAACTTGTGCTGGAGCTGTGCACACTACCTTACCTACCACAAAGCCTCTCTGGATTCCATAGAGAGAGCCCCATCAAGAGCCTGCATCTGATCTCATTCAGCTGGCATGATCACTCCTGAGAAATCTTGAACTCACCTCTCCCAGCAAGGAATCCTCTGCTATTTCTCTACAAACACTCCTGATTGTCAGCACTGCGAAACCGCAAGTATATTCGCAAAGTAGATTGCCCATGAACTTTGTGCAGATAGCATGCCAAGACTAACAAGCAGGCTCACAGATAAAACTGCATTGGTGTATCCTGTATGAATTAATACAGTTGCATAAGTTATTCCTACCTATTGTTTCCGTGTATTCTTTTGAAAGAGGGGTTTGTGTATGACAATCCACCCACTGTGCATTACTTATCCGCAGCTGAGTTCCGCAGAAGCCAAACCTTACAAGTTGCCTTGACTTAATTTTTACAGATAATACATAGGAAGGCATATTGGGAAGGAGGGGGTTTGGGTAGCCTAGGAGTAGGAGTAGAAAAGCAACTCTGTTCTGGCCATTGGCTCTCGAGAGACTGTTAATAGTAATGATACAGGCTCACTGTCATAAAGAGAACACAGTAAGCTGTTTTATAAGGAGAACATTATAAAAACAGAACTTCAAACAAACATTGGACTATGCCCTTATGATGAAGGAAAGGTAGTTTGAAGCCTTAAAATGCCATGGAAGGTTAGATCAAAGCAATTTGATTTGTAGAAGCTATATCTGTGTTTTGAGGTAAGCTCATTCAGGGACATTTAGGGCACATGAGAGTTCCAGATAAGGTGCAAAGGAGGCCTACTGTGGTAAAGTCCAGGCAGTTGAAAGACAGGTCATTAATATGGTTTACATACACTTTAAGGATGACAAAAGATAGAACCTTAAAGTGGAACTATGGGCTAAATCAAAAATGACATATACTGTATGATTGTCACTAGCATTAGCACAGCAGTCTTTGCTTTTCTGGGTCCTCCCTGTAATACAGTTGTGTCTGTCATTAAGTCGTTATTTTTCAACTCCCTTTAACAGACCAAGCTGTCTTGCAAAATTGTCGATTACAGATTTCAGACAAACTAGTCAACACTGATAGGGGGGCTTACAATGGTCAGCTTGTATTTATTAGTTAAATCCTTTATGCCAAAAGGAAAACAACCGTTGCTTTAACTACTTAAAAAGTATTAGGTGAAGTTATGCTTTATTTTGTTAGTCACATATGTGGCGTCCATTTAAAACTTCTAGTCCAATTAACAATACCCTCTCTGCAGACTGACAGTGCTCCTGTCCAAGCATGACTACACTGCTTCTCTACAGATACAACTCTATGGAGGAGTGAGCTTAGTCACCCTAAGAGCATGTTACTGCAAGGATCACCAGATAAAAATAAAGGAATACAATCCTAAAATAAGAAAACTGCTACAGCCAACACATCTAAGGACCACTAAGCTGCAAAATATTCATTTGTGTTCTTGGGTCCAGATACACGTTAAGCCTTACTTCAGATGTATGTACATTATTTGAAGTTTTTCCAAAGCACCATATACATAAATACATGGTAGAATATTGATAAGTAAAATAAAATTGGCATAGGTTCAAGAAAGGTAGGTTTTGTCTTAATCATAAGTTTTTGTGAGGAGATACTGTATGTTCAAAACTGAATTCTGCTAATTATATGCCACAAGAGTTTATATTGTTTTTCATGGTAACCAGTATTCAGTACAGGTACAGGTATTCAGCAGTAATAAGATGCTGGATACGATATGCATGGTTTAGAATGTGTTAGTTTTCCATTAGTGTGTACTTTAGACATTATGTTAGGTTATGGTAAGGCTAAAGGGATTTAGTTTAACCATTAAGGGGTTAGGGAAGTTATTGGCTCATTTTACAGATAAGGTTAAGTGTCAAGGTATGAGTTAGTGTGATGGTATAGCCCGCTATTGATGGGGTGAGCCCTCAAAACTCTGGGCTCACCCCTCCCACCCCCAGAAATTCCATGCCCGGAACACCATCAACACCAGGATCCAGGGGCTGAAAATGAATGCATGTAAAACCATAATCCTAGAGTTTGTACTCCTCAAAACTCATGCTCAAAAAAAAGTTAACGAGCTTAGTTGGATTTTAATTAATATTAGTAAATGCTCCAAAAATCTTTAAAACTAAAATTCCTTGGATAATCATTTTCCTGTACACATTGAAAACACATAACATTTTATTCAAGCTGATATGATTAAATAAATAACTTGTTAAATTAAAAAAATAGGGCCTTAATATATTTCAACAATTTTAAATGTAAACCACTGCAGCCTTGATGAAGCTGGGCTTGCTGACATGACATTGGGACCTTGAGTTAACTTGGTGTCCTGATGGAAAATCCCCATCTGTTATTGCATTGACTTAAAGCCATTATGGTGCAACCTAATTCATATTTCATAATGTATGTGTCCCTTATGGGACAGCAATCCAATTGTGAATGTGGAAAGAAAAAGCGTTGGTCTTTAGGTGTAGGCAATTTGTTCTGTTAACTGTCTTCTTGCATGAGTCTAACAAAACAGCTACCAGGTTTTTATTGGAGCATTTAGTGATTTCATATTGGATGGCAATAAAAAAATAAGATAAATAGGGCCTTAAAATGTAGCTATGGTGAATTATATTTTATAATGATCACTGCATTAGGCTTATACGCAGAATGATAAGTATCTGATATCCTCATTTCGGGTTTATTTATGTATTTATTTATATTCTCCACATTTGCCTGCAGGGCAAGCTGTTCAATAAAAGTTACAGTGACAGTGGTTGAGACAAACTATAAGGTCCCTTTCACACTGGTTGATCAGGAGAGGATCCGTGCACCATTATAACTGTGTAGTGAGTCACAAAGTGAGGGACAGCAGGAAATAGTTATTCTGTTTAAGGGCCCAATTAGATCTCTCTAGTGCGGTGCGCTGAGGGAATGTGGATTTATTAATGCATGTGTCACCACAACACACTTTACATGTGTAAGCACATTGCTGTGTTATTTACCTATAGTGGCACCCAATGCATTTACCCGTATACAGTCCGTGTACCCATCGCACTCAGAACCGCTGCTCCATAAGATAAGAAGTTGGTGCAACAGGTGTCAACGGGTGGCTTCCGTCAAAGTATATGTAAAAGATGGACACCGGCACTCCAAAGCAAATCCAGTACTTCTATTTATTCACATACTTGTTGCAAGTTCAAACACTAGATACAATGTTTCGGGGTCTCACAGGATCCCCACTTGTTTGCCTGATGAAGGGGATCCTGTGAGACCTCGAAACAGTGTATCTAGTGTTTGAACTTGCAACAAGTACGTGAATAAATAGACGTACTGGATTTGCCTTGGAGTGCCGGTGTCCATCTTTTATAATGCGCTAACCCAACACACCTCAGATGCACATGTGCTGCAGTGCACCACAAAGCATGGTGACACACTACCGTGTGTTGTCTGCTTCAGAAAAAAATGGTGTGTTTTGGAGCACTGCAAGTCTGTTCAAATGAATGGGCTTTCTTAATGCAACGCACGTTAACCTATGGCATAAGCAGTTTGAATCATCCAGTGTAAAAAGTATTAAAATCTCAAACTTTTCGGTAATGAATCCAGATCACACAAATATACATTACCCAGCAAAGTATTTCCTTACATTGTTTCTCAATCACTTACAGTCATCATGTTTCTAATCAACTGGCTCCAAATCTCTCAGCATAGCTTCCCTGAACTTCCTGTCCAGTACAAGTCTGCAGCAGCTTTCCATCTACTAGCATGAAGAAGGGTGCCTGTGTAATTGTGGAGACAAACACATTTTACTAGCACACACAAGGATGGCTCTATAGGACCCTGCAGGTGGAAGGAGCCACCCTAAAACAGGCTATCAGGACCAGTGCTCACAGGACCAGATGAAGAAAGCTAAAGCGTTTAAACATCAAGGTGCAGCACCCATTGTAAGTGATTACATCAGCATTTAAAATTGCCTGAAAACCTTTTGTCTTTATTATCACTTTTAAGATTTGTGGACAGGGCCAAGAACTGGACAGGCACTATGGTTTACTTCAATGTATTATCTCTAAACCAGCATCTCTGTGAAGCAGTCCATGAAGCAGATGATGACCTTAGATATAGCCTGAAGAACGACGGTGCCATCCTTCTGCAGAGAAAACCAAAAAAAGTGTTGTCAAGAGGAGTACCGTGATTGCCATAAAAGATAATTATTATCTATAAATGTTACACTTACACAATTATTAGTATGCATTATTTTTTTTTATTACAGGTTTTTATATAGCTCCAGCAATTTACACAGTGCTTTACATACTATACATTCACATCAGTCCCTGCCCTCATGGATCTTACAGTCTAAGGTCATGATCTCACATGTATACATACACACACATACATACGAGGGCCGATTTAGACAGTAGCCAGTCATCCTACCGTCATGCCTTTGGAGTGTCGGAGAAAACTGGTGTACCCGGAGTAAACGCACACAAGCACAGGAAGAGCATGCAAACTCCATGCATGCAAAAAATCTGATGCTAAGTCCACGTTAATATATAGGAAGGTAGAAACAAAGGTTGATTTTTTTTTCCTTTTTCATTTTCTCTTACCTTTTGAGACATTTTATTTTTATTAGTCTGTAATTAATAGATTTCCCATTGTCCTTTGTGATCATCCAAGCCCTCTTTTGGGGCTTTGTATTCTATAATTTCCTGCTGCACATCGATATCATTTATATATTCTAATATCATCATAGAATCTGTAGAGTAATTGATGTACTGAATTCTTATATACCGGCAATGACAACCCCCAATCAGGACAACAGCTTGCTCTGTAACAGTATACCATGCTAAGGTATGCTAATTTATACAGTAACGTAGACTGATTTCATTATGCATAATATACATAAAATAACACTAGTAATAAATGTATCTCTGTTATTATCGCAAATAAGGCAGAACACCCATGGCTTAAAGAAATAACAAATGACTGCCTAAATCTCAAGTAATAATTATTACTGCACAAAATATGAGCTTGCGTTCAGTACTGTGTTTGTCATAGAGATAATGCCTTCCCAAGACAATAATATTGCTTCATTATTTCTGCAGAGAATAAAACTGTCAGTCTGCTCTTGCAGAGTTACTGTCCCTCTCTGGAAGAAAGGTATGACGTACTGCAGATCCCCACTTGCTCACTAGTAATTTGGACTGGGTTTGTCTAAGCCAGGCAGTTATTCCACAATCCCCCCAGGGCCAGGTTTATTGGACACAGTTAGAGTAGGAAGTGAAATTAGAGCAGACACCAAGCAGTCTAGAATTTCTGTCGTCTGCATTCTCATTAATCTGGAGGTTTAGTCTGCACTGTTTTATCAGCAAAAACCATCAGACATCCCTGTGCTCGTGTACATGTTTTCTTTAAAGTATCTAGAGGACACACTAACAAAGAGGAAGAACAATGAGATAATTGTAACAATGCTTATATAACATATGTGAAATTTTTTTTCTCTATTGACAATGGTTTTCTCTTTATAGGCGCTCTATTTTAGTGAATGTGTATAGAGTCGCTGATGCTACTTTAGAGGCTGATTAGGACAATGGCTAACATAACTGCTGATCTAGCATAAAAAATACACTTGCTTGCTTTCACAACAACGATCCCCTGAACATCTACAAACATCTGAGTTTTTATATTATGTTTTGTAACATACAGGTTTTTATATTATGTTTTGTATGTTTAATAAGAAACTGGTGTACGCGGGCTTATTTGAATATAGAAAATATATGTAAAAATAACATATTATTCAATAGAGCAGCAGCTGTTTTAGATGCTTATAGAATTCATTTTTTTTAAAATGTGAAGCGAGTGGAGATTAAAAAAAAAAAAAGAGAATATAGAACACATAGATTGATTTAGAATCAGCAAAGGATAGTGTAGGTTTCTACACTACAATGCTTTGTAGTTGGGAGTGGGGTCAATAACAGTAGATTAAGGGTTAGGAGAGCTAGGCCACAGGAGGGAAGAAACTGTTCAGGTCAGTAAATGGACGGAGGAGCCAATGGGAGGGGTGAGAGTGCAAGAGCCTGAAAGAGCACCAGAAGGATGCATGTAATATTCTCAGCAGGGTAGCAGACCTCTGATTTTATTCTCTGTAGCACAAAACGGTTATTTACACTAATTATATACATTTACAAAAGGAAATAAAAGGATGTAAACTATAAATATGTGTTATTTTTCTGCATGTTTGGAGCAGGATATATTTAGCACCCTCTTAGCAACCACTTAAAGGCTTAGTCCACACATATGCACACATATTCATAAAAGAAAACATTTGCATTTATCTTTTTTTGCATTGACCACAGTAAATCATTGCAACTGCAATCAGTGGATCTCTGGTGCAATGCTTTGGCTCCTGCAGATTCTCCCCACATCCCTACCGGCACCGAGGTACAGACTTTCATTTACAGGGACGGGAGGAAGAATTAATGTATTATTTAACTGAATGTACTACAAGTGAAGTGACATCACCACACTTGTATTCCACTGTATTCCTTCAGTGGCGTCACAAGGGTGTGGGGGGTGTGGCCCTCACAGGGTGACACCATCAGAGGGGGTGACACCAAAGGACTGACAGTCATTTGGCATCATCCCCTCTGAAAAGTCGAGCACTCAGTCATGCACCAAGAGCCCAACAGCTGCACAAGAGAGGAGGGGACCCGGTGCCATACCTCACCCGCCGGATGAACGTCCCCTCTTTTTACCAGCATCCATCACCAAGATGGCCACAGCAGTGAAGTGCATGTGACCTGATTACTCAGATGTGTAATCATGATATGTGTATACGTAATGACATGCGCACCGGGTGAAACCCAGTGGCTGCACCGGTCTGGTGACGTGGCTGAGTCTCTCTGCCATGGTGGCTGATGGGACTTGTAGTTTCTCTATTCACAGATCCTGTCAAAGGGCTAGCAATGTTTAATGTTACACCCTGAATTTAGGTGTAACATGAAACATGGTATAAAACATAAACTTAGCCTTTAAAGTAGACGTAAAACCAAACTGGATAAAATGTAATTTTCTAAAGCAATGCATATCATAAACAACTGCCTTTCCTTAATTAAATACTATTTCCACCTTTTTTTATCCTTCTTTGCATTTCAGTGCTGCCAATCCCCTCCAGCCTCTTTCAGCCATCTTCTGTCTACTTGCACTCTCTTCCCATCATTGCTTTTTTGATGGTGACAACTTGTGTTGGCACTGGTATTTGCAGTCTTAAACAGCAGTGCACATGACAGGGTGACATCGTAAGAACTCAATTGGAAAATAGTTGTCACTCCTCAACAGAATGGGCCTGATCAAGAACCTTTATAGCAGGATCACCAGATATGTTTTGAATGAAAGCAGCAGATTTAACCCTTTTCTGCCCAGAGGTAATTGGTTCCTAGATGCCTATGCCAAACTTTACAGGACGTATACATTTAAATACATATAGGTTTTTCATATGGCACATTGTTTAAACAATAAACCCTGTTCTGATTGATTGTTTTTTTTGTAGGCTTAACAATTTATAAAAATAATTCTATATTTTAATAAATTTTTGAAAATTTTTATTTTATACCTTAATCTGATATTCACATTAAACCTGTGGTGCACTAGATTAGCACTGCTGTGTTCGCTCATATGCAAGATAAAGGCTTTTACTGAAAAAAATACCAGACATTTTTTGAATGGTCGCAGTGCTGAGTTAGCGACTCCCTGTGTTTAGTATGTGGAGGGGAAGCTGCTGGAGCTGCATGTGGAAGATGGGCTACCACAGTGATTTTCAGCATTACAGAGGCCCTCTGGATTTCAGATAGGGATACTTACATTCAACCGAGCTGGACCAATGTAAGTTTCCATTAAAGATAATTCCTGTAATTCCACTTTAAATGAGAACTATAGGGTCAGTGTTTTTCCCCATAGTTCTCCTTAGGTTAACGGGAGGACACAAACTAGCGTCCTCCCGTTACCCTAAGCTCAGTATACCGCGAGCTACAGCTCGTGGTGCACTAAGACGCCGCAGCCGAAGCGGATCCCGACGTAGATGACGGGATCCGCCCAGCTGCGTGAGTGACAGCTGGCTCTGCCTATCTAGAGGCAGAGCCAGCTGTACCCGCCCCCTCCCCTGTCCGTTCCGCCAGTCAGCGCTGGCAGATCGGAACGGGGAGAGGGGAATCCAGCACCTCCCCCTGTCACGGCAGAGAGCCGTGACAGGATCGAGAGGCGAGCGAACCCGGTATGAGTTCGCTCACCTCCCGATCTACTGAGCCGACCTGTGACAGTCTCATTGTCACAGGTCGGCTAGAACTATGAGGTGAGTGGAAATCACTCATCTCATAGTTCTCCTTTAATAGTTACACGCCACAGCTGCCTGTGTCACTCATTTAATGTGCTTTTGTTGTATGAAAAATCTTAAGCATCCATTTCCAGGAGTGTTGGATGCCTGATCCTTCTTTGTAGACTAACATCCCATCCTCTGGCCCTTGCATCACTACTCACCAAGGAACCAAGCATCCAACATACCTGGAAGCGTGCTGGATGCCAAAAATGTTTCAGCTAGTGTAGCTTGTGAAGACCTGGGGATAGAAATAGGATGGTGCTAGGTGCATTGGAGATGAAGCGAGGCTGGTAAATGAGGTCGCTCCACTTGTAACATGACTAGTGGCCGCTTTGTCAGAAGAGATAGACATGGAGCAGTTTCTTCTTTCACCAGCCTTGCTTTATCTTCAGTTTACCTTGCCTGGGACTGCGCCATTATCCTACCATCTCCAGGTTATATTATACCTAGGAATGTGGTACAATTTAAGCCTGTAGCCTGTGTTTAAGCATTAGACAGCATTTATACCCTTTAGTATCTAATTGCATATTCACATGTATTGCTTTTTATTGTTTATCTATTGAACATAATGCATACAGTGACTATCATAGACTCTAACATATCTTGTATGACCCATGTCTCCGATCATAGGGTTCCCTTGTAGTACCTTACTTGGTTGTTTAAAAAAATTTTTTTTTATACAATATCTTTGTGGCTGGTGGATACATGTTTGATTTTGTTTGTAATACTGCATTCTGTATATGGTACACTGCAACTTTTACAATTTGAATTTTTGTACTATTTAGTCAGACTATAGTATATATTGTATAAATCATATCCAGCGTTGCAGTCTGGGCTCACAGTCAACCAGTCTGAGTTGACACACCTCATTCTGATGTCGTCATGTTGCTACAATATTCTGGAGCCCGTGAGAACCCCACAGCTGGGCAGCCAATGAGATCAGATTTAACTCATAAAAAGTATACTTCTGCCTTTAGCTGTTCACTGATTGACTTTATCCCTTTAATTACATAGTTACATAGTTACATAGTATTTGGGGTTGAATAAAGACATACGTCCATCAAGTCCAACCCATATAGGCGCACGCATCATCATTTAATTGTGCTTCCCTTCTTAATAAGAAGTATTGTGCTACAAAGCATAATGCAAAAAGTGTCCTTATATGCCCATTTAAGATCCTGATAGGTGAATGGAAGCCATAAGTGGTAGCTGGTGGTTAAAAAAACAGACCTTTGTTTGTCTTGGGGGTACACAATAGTGATAAGGAATTCAAAAAGGCCAATCAACTTTCACCTGAGCAGGATCAGACAGCGATTATCTGCTAGGATGATAGAGACCTGTGTTCATAGAAATGTTTCCCATTCTGACTGTAAATGGAGAATGTTCTGCAAGCCTGTAGGCATCTTTAATGCCCTAAGAAATAATCCCAGTACCAAGAAATAATCCAACAAGATATGACGGCTCAGAAGCTTTATAATTACAGTTACGGAAGCTCAGTAACTTACAGAGCTAACAAGTGTGATGTATTTATTGGCTTGCTGGTTTTTTTTTCTTTTCCAATTTTCCTTCCTTCTTTTTAACAAGTTTTTTTCTTTAAATCGTATGTGTTACATTTGGTGAGGCAGAACTCCCAGTGGGATTCTCTTCTGCAAGTGTTCAGATAATTAATAACTGTAGTGTATGTCTTAAGATCAGGATACAATGAAAAACACCTTCTGACACCCACTAACTGTAGCTTTAATAGCAGGTTTCAATCCCCTCATGGGTAGGAGACAAAGAGAAAAAACAAACATGAAACCTATAAAACAGAAGAGGCAAGGCTGTTAATAAGTGAGGAGAACAGCAGCTGTTTTATTCAGCTTTAATCAGGTGTACTTGTTTATGTATATGTACAACTGCCTACCGCTGAAACAGTAACCAATCACAAAGCAGAGATTAACACAACAATTTATTAGGACTTTAAAATAGAAAAAGTAATACAATTACAGTGTGGAGTTATTGCCACCAGCAACCCATCAGGTTTAGTCTTTTGCCAAAATAACACAGAACCTATCATTGGTCATTGGCAACAACTTTCTACTTGTTTTCTTGGTTTTGAATGAATCAGTGTCTATGGCTATAGAATAGAAAAATCACACTAACATTACTGGTGGAGACTCTGCCTCTCCTATTAAATGTACTAGGCATTTTAAATAAACCTGTACTAAGAGGAATATTTAGACTATTGTTCTGAAAATCTCTGGTTGGCTGATTCATAGCTTCCTAAGTTACTGACTGAAGTCACAACTCCTTCACATGTGCTCCAGGTAACAAACTTACAAATTATTGAAGCATATAAGAGCCATTCATGCGGTGCCCATATATTTCTAGTATGGACGTCATGTAGAGGAGCACCAGTATTTCTCTACTAGGTCTTTCAACAAGTACGTATCCACTGAATCCTTAAAGTTCTAGCATAGACATCATGTAGAGGAGCACCAGAATTTCCCTTAGCTGGTCCTTCTTCAGTTAAATTTTCACTGAATCCAATGATCCCCAAAGGAGGCCCTTCTCCTACTGACCACCAGTGAAAGGGGGTATTTCCACTGACCACTATTATATCAAAGGTGGCAGCGGGCAGGTTAGAATACCATTTGTGATATTGGTGAATAGCGTCAGGGAAATTCTGCACTCACCACCATTGTAATGGAGTCATTTGCACTGATCACCAATGTAATTTGGATATTTGCACTGGGTACAGTTTAACAAGAGGAATCTCCACTGAGCATTAGTATGATAGGAGAATAATAATGACCACAATGCAAAGTAGATATTTACACTGACGGCCAATGTATTAGGAACTTTGACACTGGCCTCTAATGTGCAGGGGGATTCGGGGATTCGGGGATTCTACACTAACTACCAATGTAACAGAAGCATGTACAATCACCATTAATGTATAGAAGCCATCTACAATCACTATTCATGTACAAAAGGCTTTTATTACAGCGTGTGTGTGGTGGTGGGGGGTTAAATTTGCTGGATTAATGTAAGGGGATCATCAAATGGTGGTGTCTTAGTATAAGGGGATTTAACATTAGGGGTGGCTTGTGGTGACTGGTGAATATGATGAGGGGGCTGCATTAGGAAGTGTTACCTGAACATGAGAGGGCTGAAAATAGGTGCACACTTGAAAAAGCTGGTAGTGTGTAAATAAAAGGGGGGCTACACTGCAATTGGTGGTGGATTATTATCAAAGGGGCTGCAATGCAGAGGCTGGAAATGAGCTGCTTGTTGTGCTGTTGTGTTGAGTAAAACCCTCTGTCAAGTTGTTGTTTTTTGGCTGTATGTGTACCACTGGAAATTCACCCCTCTATTTTTCCTATTTACCAGAACAACAGGTGAGGGTAAATCTTCCAATGTCTAAACATGGAATTCCCCTCACTGTGGGGAGGATCAATTTCATTTCCTGTTGCGTCTGTGGGGCGGAAAGTGACGGGAAATCTCCCCAAGGGGATGCAGAGAGCAAAACATAACCTAAAATGGGGTTTAACCTTTAATTCGTCAATATTTTATCTCATAGAAATGGATCAGCTTGGTATTATATAATGCTTCTGATACCTGCCATTATGATAATTATTTTCAGCCATGTGATGCTTTTTTTCAGTTATCATTGGTATGGTAAACATTTGCTATTGCTATGTGAGTTTGGGGGACCCAAACACTATTTGAAGATGAACACATACATAAAACTCGTGTTTATTCCTTAGACAATAAAATGTGCAGTATTGTTGGTGCATTGGAGTTAATTAGGAATACAGATAGTTTGTTCATCTCCAAAAAGGTCCTACATTTAGGTTTTACATCAGGTTCTGTTGGGCGAGTCCTGCTGAAAAACTCTCTGGCTGAGTGCCTCTGCTAGGCTCTGGGGGCATTATTATAATACATACGATTTTCAAGGAACCTGGTAAGTCAATCAAGACAAAATGTAAACGATTGTCTTGGAGTTTATAACATGGACATAATTCTTTTTACAAACCATGGTTAGCAAGTTTTTTTTTTTACCACTGGTAATTACCTCTATCAACCTACCATATAATAGTCAGTGGGACCAGACATAAAGCCTCTTTGGGCTTTCAATTAACATGGGAGGTCTAAAATCTTACGAGGGAATAAACACTGCTATCTTATGTCATGTGTAAAGCATGGTGGATGTAACATTTTCATAAGATCTGTTGCGGTATTTGTGACAACCTGAATGCAGCTGTTGGCTGGCCATGTCAGACTGAAGATATTCTTTTTTGCAAATGGGTTTTTGAAGGGAAATCATTAGCAAGCCCCTCTTGGAGCCTGTTTGTAGTTAGTAACGGTGCTATATCTTTGTCAAACAGCTGCAGACTTACAAGTGCATGTCTTTGCTGACATGTAAAGATATCCTTAATAGTCTGCCATGTAGGTTGAAATGCATACATTGCTGCTGTATATACTAGTAATGTTTTCTGCACTGTCCATTTTAACACACTGCTGACACTTTCAATAAAGCAAAATAATGTAATGGAATAAATTCATCAAACATTGCTTGACTATAGCAGCTGGTTGGAGCTTGAAATAGCAGTGCACCTTTGTATTCTGACCCTCAACATTTACAAATTGCACCATATGTACAGCAAAGCTGCTTAGTGATCCTTGTTTCATCAGATGGGTTTATTTTGTGCTGAGGAAGGTTTATTAGATTTTTCCTCATTAGGCTATATCTGAATACTCAGAATCTACGGCCAGATCCTTCGGCAGCTTTGTGAATAGACCCCTTAGTTTTATAGAGTACTACAGGTTAAATATAACCACTTTTTTATGCTTATAATACTGTTATAAGAGCCGTAGCTAGCTCTTTTTGCGCCCGAGGCAAGAACAGAAAATTGTGCCCCCCCAACAGACATGTGATGTCACCTGATGCCACACATGCCAGACGTCATGTGATGTCAAGCCCCGCCTCCAGGGTGGTGGCCAAATCCAAAATAGAATAAAAAAAATTTTGTTTGACATTTAAAATTTTCTGTCCCCTCATAGGCTGGGAGTGGGGACAAGTTGTATTAATTAACGGGGTCAGGTGCTTGTCTGCCCAGCACCTGTTTTGTAACTGTGGGGATTTGAACCTGGTTCTCTTGGATAGAAGTACTGAGTCATTGCCTTTCAGCCACCAGGAGGACTCAGGTTTGCACTGCAGGTTTCTATTCAGCAGCTTTTCCTCTGGACTCTTTGGCTCCACCTGCTTGCCAGCTGCAGTCAATCCACAATTATCTCAGCCTTTTAATACTGAGCACTTCCTGTGCTCTGAGCCAATTTATTTAGGTTTGTTTCCTGTGTGTGCTGCTGCAAAATTGACCACTTGATATCTTTGACTTTGGCCTGTTGTCTGACTCCCCTCCCGGATCCCTATTTTGTACTTAATTGTCCGTCTGTTGCTCTGCTTGCCTGACACCGCCTAGCCTTATCCTCAGCCTCACTCCACTTCGCACTCTACCTACCACAGGTACCTTATGTAATAAAACTGACACTATGTCAGTGGACCCAGCTGAGGTCGTTAAGGCTCTTACATGCCACGGACAATTGATTGGTGCCCATAATGCACATCTTTTTTCCTTGGACACTAAGCTGGATGAGCTCACGGGCATGGTGAAATCCTTTTTGCAAGTCAGTCCTATGCCTGCTTCGGGACCAGTACAAGCCATCTCTTCTTTTTTTTTGTTTAATATATTTTTATTGTTTTGTTTCCATAAAAGTACATTTATACAAACATTCATAAACATTAGTTTCACATTATCTCTTAATTTTAATAATTATTTATAGCTCTAATTGAGATAACTACCACTTTCACCCACTTCCAATATCCATCACTAATCATCCATCATATTTTACTTCCTCTATCACTCTCTTTTCCATTCTAACTCCCATTCTTATGGTTTCTAAGGGGGGGGGGGAGGGGGAGGGGGAAAGAGAGTGTACCCATCCCTTATACTTCATTTAGAGTACCCCTCTAGTGTTTGTGACTTCTATAACCCATAATATATATGTAGACCTTACTATATCCCCTTATACTGTCCACGTTCCTCTATTCTTATTATTATTTCCCTCATGTGTTACTAGTGTGATAGCTAAACAATATACAATCAATAATAAACCCTTTTATTACAAACTTAAACCTTATTCCTTCCTCCCCACTTTCCTTATTTATAGTGATCCTACTTTTATTGTGTATCCTAACTACTATTTAATTACCTACTTTCCTATATCCTATGTGTACTGTCTTCCCCTTCTACTTCTTCTAAATATACCTTGTGTCCTCACTTCTTAATCCCGTCTTCCCATTTCCCCTCCTCTCCATAGAATCATCTTCATTCCTTTCCGTCTTTCATTCATATAGGTCATATACTATGTTTATCTAAATAATTTTATAATCATATTTTTCCTTATTTCTATTTGACCATACATGCATTACCCCTTAATCCTTTTTCAATTGCTGCCTTTAACCTTCTTTCAACATTTTCTCAAATTCCTCCGATTGTCTAAATGATTCCCATTTCTCCCATATCTTCTTATAACTATCATTCCTATCTGTATCCTTTGCACTTAGTTCTTCCATATACCTTATTTCTTCTATAATATTTGACCAATTTTCTATTGAGGGTGGGACTGTTAGTTTCCAGCCCCGTGCTATACTTATTTTAGTGGCTACCAACATAAATCTTAAAATATCATTTTTTATTGGACCTGGTATCAATGTTAATAATGCAGTTATGGGATCCTTTTCAGTATTTGTTGCCTCCACAGGGCGATATATTTCAAGCCATCTCTTCTGAACCATCCAAACTTCCCTTGCCTGAAAAGTTTTGGGGTAATACTGAAGATTGCAGAGGCTTTTTGAATTTATGCCGTCTGCATTTTTGCAACTTACCAGAGACATTTAGCACTTCAACTGCTAAAGTGACTTTTGTAATATCCCTATTAAAGGGGAAGGCCCTGGCATGGGTCACCCCTTATCCATTACTGCAAGATGCCAAGAAGTTTCTTCTTCCCTCCATACTCTCTTTGATCATTCAGGCAGAATCTCTGCAGTGGAAAGTTCTCTTTTGGACTTAAAGCAGGACTCTAGAACAGTTGCTAACTATGCCACAGACTTTCATACATTAGCTGCAGAGAGAAGTTGGGGCTAGTGCCCTGTGGGCAGCTTTTCATGATGGTCTCATACAGGATGAACTGGTGTATAGGGATCTCCCAGAAGATCTTGAAAAATTATATAGAATTTTGTGTCCGATTGGGTGTTCACTATCAGGAAAGGTGTCAGGAGAAGGACTGAAGTCGGAAACTACCTTGTCCTGTATATCGTTTGGCACCTTGTTTTGAAAACCCTGCTTAGCCTAAACCTGAGACTTCTGTTAAACCCTTGGAACCGGTAGATCCTATGGAAGTCAATCGTCTCAACTTGACAAAGGCAGAAAAACAGAAAAGACGATCCTTGGACCTATCTTTTTACTGTGGACTGAAAGGACACATGTTGTCCTCTTACTCTTCCTGTCCAGTAAAAAGGGAGGGTCTAACCTGGGTCAGAGGAGCTGGGTAAGACCTTGATAGTCATTACTCCAAGACCAAGTTAACTATACCTGCACAATTCCATTCCACGTTCTATATACTGTGAGACTTTTGTAGACTCTAGAGCTGCTGGCATATTCGTGGATTACAGTTTTGCTAAGAAGCCTAACTTTCCTTTCATTTTCAACCCAAAACTCCTATGTGTCACTACGCTAGGCGCTGTGCCTTTAGGAAAAGGCATAGTGGAATATGAGACTGTACCCTTTACCATACAAATCAATGCATGCCACAAGGAAGCAATTACCTTGTCTCTAATAGACTCTCCTCTCTTGCCCATAATACTTGTATACCCCAGGCTGCAACAACATAACCCTTCTTTTGACCGGGTCACTGGATAATTAATTTCCTGGGGGTCACCTTGTCTGTCGAACTGTATACTCCACCCCAAAAGACCACACTCTGGCCTTTTGGCTTCTATTGAGATACCACCTACTCTGCCACATGATTACCTTCCATTCACTTATGTATTTAGCAAAGAAAAAACAGAAGTTCTGCCCTCGCACCACTACTTTGACTGTGCAATCAAACTGGTTCCTGGGGCACCTTTTTCAAAAGGGAAAACCTAGCCTTATTCTCAGCCTCACTCCACTTCGTTCTCTACCTTCCACAGGTGCCTTACAAACTGCATTAAAAAAGTCTGATTTTCTGTCTTTTCTCATATGTGTATTTCATCTGTGTACTTGGCTGTTTACCTGGAGTTTAGTTTTAAAACATAGGAAGTAAAAAGGTCATCAGCACATCGAGGTCCACTTTATCGATCCATCTATTATTGATGTTCAGATAAACATGGTGTTACAAGCAAATGCAACGTTTTGGTCCCTTCATCAGGCAAAACAATGTGATGTTTTAAAACAGTTCACTAATATATATTTTAACAATGTTTTAGCTGTTTGACTGAGCACAAGACAATGATACGCTGTTTTCCAGTGACAAATGTGACAGGGTTATTGGAATCTATTGTGTTTTAATATGTTTTCCTTATTTAGTTTGATTCTTATTTAAAAAAATAAAAAATAAAAATTTGGTAAACATATTTTTGATTTTCCATTTCAATTTAGGTACAGTAAATATACAATATTTTCTATATATATTATATTTATTTATTTCTATATATATATTGTATATACCATTGGTAGGTAGCAGGTGGATCTCTATGTAAGATTATCCACTGTGAAATTGCTTCCTATTAGGTATTTGCTTTGCTGTCCCCTGTCAGCATGCCCTTAGAGAAGGACCCAGTAGTATCTCTGCAGAGGTCCAATGCAACCCCATGAGTCAGAACGGGAACTCTCCATTTTTTAGGGACCATGAGCTTTACTGACTGCAGAGTCAGAGGTCTGTCTCAGCAGGGGACATGTGAGGCCTTTGCCGAGAGATCACTCCTTCCACCAAGTAAGAGTTGTTTTTTTTACCGTCTAAAACATGTTATAAATCAGTACCATTAAGTAGCAAAGTGCAGGGCACACATGTTATGATCCCTAGATGTCCCAATTTTATCTGAATTATCCAGATATTTACCTTTAAAGGTTTCACTTGCCAAAATGTGGGGACAGTTTTTACAAATGTGTTAAAAATTAGGCAGTCAAATTGGGCAGATTAGTTGTGCTTCATGTAGTTATTATATTTCCAATGGACAGTATGTGTAATGACTGAAAACAATGTGTTGTTTCCTGTCATGATCCCAATTTGTGTAATTAAACTTAACACCTATTTTATATTTGTTACATGTTCCCATTTACAAAGCATTATCTAAAAATTAACCTGCAGTTTAAAGTGCTTTTACTTGTGTTAGGGTTTCTTGGCTTCTTAAGGGTTACAATTTCTACTTGCTTCTCCTTTTGTAATGTTAGGAGGGGGGGCAGTTGTGATGGGCTTCTCCATTGTATGTTTTTTTAAATTAATGCGAGAAACACAATCCTCAAATTTCCGTTCTACGTCTTTTTATAAAGATAGATCACTGTAAAGGTGCTGAGAACAACTTCAGTCATGTTGTCTTCTGCAACAAAACATCTAAACGGTAAGAAAGATTTTTTTTCTTGAAATGTTTTTTTTGCTATATTGATTGAATAGATACACATAACAACACATATAGAGAGGTTTTCTCAAATTTGACCACAACAGTGCAAATACAATTTAATTAAAAATAGTAATCTGTGAAGAGCTATTTATTTCTGGTGCGGCTTGACCACCAATGCTTTTAGTCATATAGATATCAACAGCAGTTCTAACGGAGGTAAAGTTTAGATTAGGCTAATTCAACGATTTAGAAAATGAAAAACAAAATCTGTGTCAAAGAGAAGTACATTATTATTTCTTATTTCATCATTTGCTTCTTTATGTTCATCCTGTGGATTATTGTGTATCTCAAGCCTCCGGTGGTGAGGGTTTAGAACCTTTGTAAGGTGTTAGTTTTCTCTTTTAATAAGACTGAAAAAGGGCAGTAGGGGAATTGGCAGGATCACCAGGTATTTCTCTAAAAATTAAGCTGTAAAAAATAAGCAGGTTACATTTCCATAACACTACATTAAAGGACAGATACATATATCTAAAACTAACTTTTGGAGTAACATTACACTTTAAAGCCCAACTTGAGCTAAAACCTTTTGGATCAATTGGATAAGGGTTAGAGCTTATGTCAGAATTTTATTTTATATGCTTATCTTTCAGAGAGATTTTGCCTCAAATCCTGCCTCCAATAAGGACACCGACAAACAGTGTGAAGGAAGGTTAGAACCTATAACAATGTTTTTATTGTTGTCTTTGCCTTATTGTCCCAGTGACTACCTCACGTTACTTGTACAGGCATCACAGGGACAGGAAGTGGGGAATCTATTCAGTGGGCACACAGAAATACAGTTTGAATAATTTTTCACTCTTTCCAAGGCAGCAGTAAGAACATACACATTTGGAAATGTAAATACAAGGCCTTAGAAATCTGTAGTTTATAGCACAAGGTATATATTTTAAATTATGTTCAAAGTATTAAAACATACCTTTTACAATAACACTTGTAATCACTGTCATGACGTAGCACTAGGAAGTGTGCCTATTTACTGAATGGGATAAGATTACTAATTCACAAAATAATTCCTAGCAGTATGAATGTAGAATAGCAGTCTGGGGACGATAACCTATAGCACAGCATACAGGGTGCAGCAATTGTTGCACATGGTTTTTCCATTACATTGGCATCAGTCAGTGGAGAAGTGTGCCAATACACTGACAGCATTTAGTGGAGAGTGTGCCAATACATTTGCAGTGATCAGTAGGGACGTGTGCTATTACATAGCAGTCAGTGGAGAGTTGTGTTGGTGCAGTGGTGGCTGTTGTAGAAATGTGCCAGTACAGTAAAGGTCAGTGAAGAATTGCCCACTATATTGGTGGTCCTCGGAGTAGTGCACCACTACAGTGATGGCCAATGGTATGCTGTGTGTACCTTTACAATGGCAGCCAGTGGAAAACTAAGGTACAAGAGTGGTAGTCAATGGCTAAATATGCCCTGTGTGGCACTACTTTGGCAGTAAGTGGAGAAATGTGTCAATACCGTGAAGAATTTATGATCAGTGAAGACGCATGCAGTGCATTGAAGAAGTGCATCATTGCAGTAGACCTCTGTGAAGAAGTGCACACGTACAGTGTGCAGCTGCGGTAGTGGTAAGTGAAGATGTATGTTGATACAGTGCCAGCCAGTGTAGAAGTGTGTTGGTGCAGTGGCAGTCAGTGAAGAAGTGCAATCGTTTTTTTACAAATTAATTCCGTATGATTCACGTAACTGGAAGAGTGGCAATGGTGTGTCCTCAGCCTACATTCTTTATGCGAAAAGGTGATCCTTCTGTATCATCTCAGAAATTTAGGAGGTATGCTGTCAGCTGCTAAATAATGAGTAACCTATTCTGCTGGCGAGGGCCTACAAGTGTCATACATTGCATTAACAATTTAATGCACATGTAGATCAAAAGGTTTGATATTTGATCTGCATATGATCTGCATCAGTC
Organism: Nanorana parkeri; assembly: GCF_000935625.1. NCBI lineage: Eukaryota > Metazoa > Chordata > Amphibia > Anura > Dicroglossidae > Nanorana > Nanorana parkeri. Next base: position 657,798 of record NW_017307051.1, on the reverse strand, counting down.
AAAGAAAACTTACAAGTAAAAAAAAGAAATATATAAAAAAAATATTCATATTTAACCCCTAATTAATCCTTAACCCTAATTAGTCATAATTACCTCCTTCCTTCCTTTCTCTCCAAAGGTATTATTTATTTGCAGATTTTTTTTGTTACTGTTAATGTTTCGTTTTTTCATTAAATAAATATATCAAAATACATAGTTTATCTGTAAATACAAAGTGTACATTTTATTCTATAATTTGTCTGTTTTAAAATAACACATGCACATTTTGTTTGTTTTTTCAGTGTCACATACAAAATGTGCATGTGTTATTTTAAAACAGACAAATTATAGAATAAAATGTATACTTTGTATTTACAGATAAACTATATATTTTATAAAAGCTAACACTGCTCAAAAAATGTTTTTTTTAATTTTATTTTTTACATCTTTTGTCTATACATTGCATAAAATAAAATATTTTGTGCAAGACAATATTGACAAAAGAAAATCTGTCTCTATTTTTTTTTTTTAGGTGGGTGATACGTAGATTTTAGCGGGATGTAGAGATGAGAGTAGGTCCCTCAATAGGAGGGGTTCTGTGGAATGAAATGTATTGATGGTTCATATGTTAAAGCAAAAGGACAATGTTAGAGTGGATGTGTAAGGGAAAATAAGAAAAACATTTCTGTATTTTGTAACGGTTAATTTTGAAAATCAATAGAAATTATTTGAAAACAGAAAACCTGTCTCTATGACTTTGTTATATTAACTGATGGGAACATTAACAATAAATAAACAGGTCCTTATAAATGGCTGCTTTTTATTCTTTGCATCCCTTATTTTTCTTTTCCTCCCATTTCTTCTCACAGTGGCCATTTTTATTAAGGGCAGATTAATCCATCTCCCTTTAGTTCCTAAAACTCTGGCATATGTGACTAGGAGATGTGACCATGAACTTCATCTCAGGGGAAAAAGGCCTTTCCCTGAAATCTCATTAGACTACAGAAGAGAATTCCCAGCAATGCACTGCTGATGTAATCTTCCCAGGATGCAACACTTGGGAACAGATTACATCACTAATACCCAAGAGGACCAGGAAGTGGAAAAACAGTAATTGTAAGTAAAACAAAAATATGTTTCACTAATAAATATAAGATGACTTCATATCAGCATGCAGAGCTGCATGCTGGTGTGATTTATAGTGAAAGGGGGGTAAAGGTCTTCTTTAAGGTCCCAAACACTTACTATATATTTAGGAGCATTCTTGTATCGTTGACAACATAGATGTTTTCCATGTATGTAAAGCTGCCCCTGTTTATGAGTGCATAATTGCAAAGAAAATTACTTAGCACCCTCGATGTCATGTGATACAGCAGAAATAATTTAATTTTTTGTTGCCAATTGTCTGAATGGTGTAAATTTTCTTTGGTAAACTGTGCGTCACTTACTTATTTGTGTTTGAAAATCTTGGAATACATCACAAACTCAGCTAGAACCAGCTGTCAATAAACATCCCAAAAAGGAAAGCACATTCATTAACATACACAAGAGTTATAATAAACTATTAAAACTGTATTTGATCTCCATTAAAAGCATTTAACGTGATATATGGTCCTCGGTTCTCTATTACAAGTAACTAATGTAATGTTCTGGTTTGTGCCAGTTCACTTGTAGCTACTCTTTGAGGATGCCACAGCTCTGGGCAGCAGAATCCCTTGGAATTGATTTTTATTTTTCCTTAAAAGGGTGACTAGCTCTAAATGGTTTATCCACCCCAGTTCATGAGTTTTTCAGATCTGTTTAATGTCTGAGACCCCGTTCACATTGAGCGATTTATCGCGCGGTAATTCCCGCGATATTGCGGCAATTTACCGCGCGATATCGCTCTCCAATGCTTCTCAATGGGGCAAAGGGTCCTGCTGTCGCGGGTCATGTGTCGCTACAGCAGGACCCTTTTTGGAGCGGATTTAGCCGCGATTCAAGCTTGCTCAATGCAAGCATTTGCACGATATCGCAAGACAAATCGCGCGATATTGCGCAAAATGCAAATCGCGCAATTTGCGAACCGCTCAATGTGAACGGGCCTTAAAATGTATCCTTTGGAGCGATTAATCTTCTCAACCTGGTGGCATAGCATTGATTAAAGTAATTAAATTCACCTCTTTTCATTGCGCTTATGGTATGAAACTACCAGGCAAATTATAGACGTGATGAATGCATGCAATGCTGTCATCCCAACGTGCAATGTTTGTTACATCCAAAAATACTGCTTTTGTTTATGCTGTTCCAATAAAGTGCACTCAGGAATGAGCGTGTCAAAGTTGTACCTAAAAGAAAAACTAAAAATGAATGTGATAAGCACCATGATGTCTAACAAAGGAATTGTAATAAACATTTTAGATTGTAAGCCCTCATTGGCAGGGCCCTCCTTACCATCTTGTCTTGATTTGTATTGTGATTGTAATGTCTTCCTTATATTGTAAAGCGCTGCGCAAATTGTTGGCGCTATAAAAATCCTGTATAATAATAATAATAAACATGTATCAAGCAAAGCAGGAAGTCATAAAGACCTATACGCCATGCTGCCAATGCTAAAAAGGCAATGTTAATAATGTATTCATCACTGGAACCGTCATTCTAAAAAGCTGCATATGAAATCATGTACACATGCTTTTCTTAGCCACAGCGAGCATATGAGCACTGAATTACCTCCAGCACAGTGCATTCTCTGACTTTTTTTTTACTTTGCCTTTAAAGGTCATTGAAAATCTTTGTTTTATACTAGTTATGCACTCAGGCTGCAAAAAAGTAAGCATTTGATATTTTTGGCATTTTTTTGTGTGTGATTAGAGCCATAGGAAGCTGCCCTGAACTGGCAGCACAATAGAGAAACAAGCCACTTCTCTTAAGCTGGCCATAAATTATGCAAATCTCGGTAAGTTCTTCAGGAAGCAGTCGGAATTCCCACAGTGGGTGCTGCTGTCGGCACCCTTTTGGCCAGCATCCCTTGATCAGCTGATCGAAGGAGCCATTTGGAAAATCTTCAAATGTACAAAGCTGGCAGCCAATGAGCCTCTGGCCACTGTCAGAATACAAATGAAACAGTGAGGATTCCTCGATCAATGCTCGTAAGCATTGATGGAGAAATCTGTTTTATTTTTTCAATTCAGCCCACGGGTTGAATAAAAAAATAGAACGGTGTATTGCCAACTTTACTCAGTGGTCTGGGCCTCCAGTGGTCTGACACGCCACTTGTGTGAGGACAGTAGTCTGGCTCTCCAATGTGCTGCTGGTAAAGGCCAGCATCTTACAGTTCTAACGCAACATTTTTTTTTTTTTTAAATCCATATTCTTTTATTTTTATGCAGCCTGAGCTTTAATGGTATTTGTATGCACTTCATGCACTTGTGTTGCTGTATGAGATGTGCAGGTAAAACCAGTTAGCTAAACCCAAAAACATTAGAGAAAAATTTCATTTTCATTTTAGGTATACCACAACTTAACTGGCATTCACTCAGACAATAGAGTGTTTACACTGAATAGCAAAACACAAGGTAAATTCATTGTATAACCACCATACCAATTATCTGCATATTGTGCGGGCACATAGTAAATATGGAAATACAGTTTGGATGTCTGTGTACTATCGATGGAGTGTACACTCATAAGCTTTTGTAAATCCCATTGGCCCTCTGTGTTGGAGAAAAGCACTTGAGTAAGCAGTAGGGCTCAGTTCTGAGAAGCTAGAGCTACTAAGTTCTTGGTGGTGGTGTGAGCTGAGCAGGCTCTAGAGAATGCCTGTGGACTGACGGTGCTGCAATAATATTGGTAAAGAGCTTCTTCAAGGATTCAGTGGTTGAGAGATTGGGACCCTCCAACTGTCTGTAGTAGGCTATTTGCAGTTTTCTCAGTTTGTTGGAGTAGCAGGCAGAAATGAGTGAACTGGTTAACATGATCAATTCCACTGCAACCCAATTTGCTGGGAGTTTGGCAGGCCTCCGCATCATCCATATCATCTCCATTGAAAACAGCTTTGTGCCATCTCTAAGCCAGTCTCAGCTCAGCCAGTCAGCAGTGGAGAAATATGTAGGCACTGCCCCATATAAAAAAACCTAACAGCAGGCGACAATTTCATGTTTTGTGGACTGGGAGAAATATTGGAAGACTGCTGCGGTAGCACTCTATATGTTCTCATTGCCATTCCTAATTTTCAAACTGCAGGTAAGAAAGCCACAATAAATAGTGTGAATATTCAGTTTAATTATCCAGTCACATGAAAAGCAAATTCCTGTTTACTTTAAATACCCAATAATGTGCAGATGAAACAAGTAAACAGGAATTTGCTTTTCACATAAATGGGTAATTGAAGTGAATAGTCACTCAATTTATTGTGTGAAGACCCTCAACTGCTTTAGTAAATCAGCCTCTGCACATATGCCAATGTGGGCAATTATACATTTTAAACTGGGACATACTGGACCTACATTCAATGAGCCAGTGTAAAGGGCAACTCTTTGCAATTATTTTGTTTTCAGTTTACTGCTGTCAGTGAAAGATGACATGTTACTGGTTACTGTGTGTTTACTTTTCCATGTACAGTCTCAATATGTGCAACCTATCTATGAGAAACAATGCCATACTAAAACATGTTTTGTTATTATTTTTAAACCCTTAGCAAGCCTAATTAAAATGAAACCATAGATGGTTCGTGTGTGATAATAAAATATTTTCTGCATAGGAATTTTTATCCCAGTAATCTACGATAAGACCCTTAATCCATAAACCCCTGTTTCAACCATGCCAGTGACTTATTTCTGCTGGTCTATAGTCCATGTAATGCTCGCTAATGTGCTTGCAATGTAACGTAACAAATGACCCACATACATGACCTGTGTAACGTCTGCAGTTTCTATGATATAGTATTACAAGTCGTCCAAAATATCCAGCTGGGTGTGCAGAAAGGAACAGGCACATTAAGGTGTTTATGGTTTAAACCTATGGTAGGTGAATTAAAGTATCCATTACCATAGAATACAGTGCACATAATGTCTTACGCTAAACAACACTCTCTAATAGAGGAAACCAGTTATCCATACGAAAAAGTAGATCATACCTCTAATGTAGTGAACAAACATTCCTAATGCAAGGCACAGTTGCATATACTGTAAGCCATCTATAAAGATTATTTATATAATCTTTGACGTCTTCTCTACTGGACTAATACGGCTTACCCATTTATATTGCAATATATATGTACTGTATATATTTCATTGCTGTTTTTGTCTACAGTTGGGAGATGTCACCTTACTTTACATAACTGTAGTGTCATTGTAACAGGAGTTGAAGTAACTCTGTGCAAAGGAAGAAAAAAAAAACTTTAATTAGTGGAATAGGGAAGGGTTAGATGTTCTGTGAGATTTTATTGCTGGCATGTTGGGGAATTATCCACTTTGGTTCTTAATGATGCCAGCAGAGCACTTTGGTTGTCCTGGTGCCAGAAGAACAATAAGTGGGGGAAAATGTCTCTAATGGGACTAATGCTTGGTGCTAACACTTCCCTACTCCATCCAACACTAAACAGCTTTTTAATCAAATTGTTAGTCTGAAAAAAATATTTAATCATAAATATGACTTATTTATTTTTTAAATAGGTAGCAAACATCTCAGCAGCCAGACATAATGTGTGTTTAAGACAAAACATAATATATAAGCTTAAGACCAATTAAGTTTTTTTTCTAGTGAAAGCATTAGTGAATGAGGAAGTTTACAGGTGGAGGGAATCTCATTTTGTGTCACTAAACCCTTCAAAA
>NW_017307051.1:611427-651857 GCF_000935625.1 Nanorana parkeri | reverse complement strand
AAAAAAAAAAAAAAGAAATTCCATACCTGGACCTGTATTTGGCCATTTTTGAAAACTCTATAACAAAAAGCACAGAGCGCCCGCGACACGTGCAGAATCGTTTTATCGACGAATAAAAAACAGTTAAAACATATTAATAAAGGTGCAGTAATAAGCGCCTATAAATCTTCTTCAATCAGAGTATAGGATGTGTAACCCGAACTCAGGCGATCTACACAGAAGACGCTGATCCGCTGGCTTGCATGCCGTCTCACGGCTAATCGTCTGTGTTTGTGGCTGATGCGTTTCTGCGGCACACCCCCTTTATTAGAGCCACCAATCATGAGCCAGCCTGCACGTAGGACTGACATAGCATCAGGTTATGTTCGGCTACCTGGGGTAAAGGGGGTGCTACAGATACTTTATACAACTTACAACTTTATGTAAACTTAAATTATGAAAAATAAAACTATAAAAATAATATTAATCTGCGCATGACTAGATAATTGAAGTGAATTGTTGCGTGAAGGTTTTCAAATCTTTTAGTAACTCAGCCCAATTGACTTTCCACGAGTACTGCAACGGCAGCAATGAGGAGTCTTCTTTTAAACACACTGATTTCAAACAAGACAGAATCAGGTTCAAATGGGTAAAATCAGAGGGGTTTTCTGGCTTCTGCTGTGAAATCACCTTACAGTTACAAATTGGATTTGCACTGCTTAGTTCATATTAACAGGATGATACACTTAGAGAGCAAAGTGACACAAGTTGGGACTACAGTGCTTTCCACAATGAAATTTATTATGAACAATGTGGAGATGGAATGTTATTGCACCAAAAATATTGTTTTGTATGACATCATCATGTGTTTTGTTTCCCATTTATTAGGCTCCGGTTCCCACCTGGGCGTTTTTCCGCGCGTTCCTACTCACAGAAAAACGCTCAAACAGGGAAATGCCATTATTTTCAATGTGCATGGTTCCCATCTGGGCGTTTTTCCGCGAGTACGAACGCGCGGGAAACCGCCCTAAACCCAAAGAAGTACATGTATTTCTTTGGGGCGTTTTGGTCAGGCGTTTCCATTGGGATACAGCCAAGTAGCCATCGGAAACGCGCGTTTGTTGCACGTTTTTTTTACCACGAATCGCGGTAAAAACGCGCGACAAACGCGCATATTCAATACGCCTAGGTGTGAACCCAGCGTGTTATTCACGAATGTTTAGTCACAAACCTGTGCATATGGAAGAAATGGCATTAAACATTTAATGCTATTAGTTGTGTCTGACTAATGTAATTCCATCCTGAAATGGAAAACCTCAGAGAACCTGAAAACAAGCAGTGGATTGTGTTTTTTTTCAAGTCAGGTTGTTTGTGATTCATTAAGCTCTTTGAACTTAATCTTTTAAAATATGAATTTTAAATAGCATAGTCATTAAATAGTACTTTAAAAGGAAATGACTGTTCTTGCCATGCAGATGATTCTGTTCTCTTGTAGAGGCAGGAGTTGACTTGAGCACAACACAGATCCCTTCGGCCATGAGGTGATTACATTTGCACAATACCTATTGTAAAGTTGCATTTCATTTGGTTAAAATCTTGTAATAATTTATAGATCTGAGTTCTACCTAGCTAGCATTTTCTTTTACACACTGGTACAACATGTTGCTTAATAGGTAGAACACTTGGTGTTGCATTTTGCCTCAGGTCAGTCAGCAGTAAAATTCAATAAAGTGTGATGACTTCAGACTCATTTTATGGCCTTAGTTAGCTTACAAGCTGCCATGGTAATGGCTGCAATGAAAAAGAAATAATACATTCTCTGTGTCTGATAGTTTAATGAACCAGTGTCCCATTGGCCAGGAAGCTGACAGCTGGTGTTCAGGTAATCACCAAACAGCAACATATCACATCTACTGTGTTAATGTGAATTTGTCTGTAGCATTTTAAAACAATGTGCATGAACTGCACTTGTATTTAAATGTTAGCCTTGCTTTCTCCATTACCATGATTGGATTTTTAACCTATTTTCCAGCCCTTCTATTGGTTTATGCATTTTGGTTTTTTTCCCCTGGTCCTTAACTTGCCCTTTCTACGTGTTCTATTTTACTGTGACAATATCGGTAATATAGCTAATATCATTACCATGTGATTGTTTATGCATAGCGTCGATGCAGACATAGTGGACCTAATTCACCTTTCATAACGAGTTTCTTACAGATTTTGTTCCCAATGTGTCACTTGGCTAGCAGTAGTTCTGCAGAAACCCTATGGGCCCATACTGTATATTTCCTCTAACACAGAGTTGAGGCTGTTGTAGCTCTGGCCTCACTATGTTAGGTTACACAAGAACCGATGCTTGTAGTCTTACTTAGCTGTCAAAAGCCGGATGCAGGAAGCCCGCTGCTTAGTAACCTAACTTAGCTGTCAAAAGCCGGATGCAACGCCTCCTGTAATTAACAGGCAGCGCTCCGTCCATGACAGGTTACACAGCAAGGAGGTTTTCCCCGCTCGGTAACCTGTTAGAAGCCAAACTGAATAGAGAAAAATCTGTCAGCTTCAGACTTGAAGCTGACAGCTTTTTCCTCCATAATACTAGGTGAGGCTCTACTTCACCTGCCTCCCATGACCGCACATCCCTGTTGCATCACACACAGTCCTACTAGGGCGAGGCCCCTAGGGGAAGAGAGCTCTCCACAATGTCCCCAGACCTTTTATCACCTGCCCTCAACCATGCCTCTGAGTCATCCTACTCAGGGATTGGCTAGGGTCAGGTGCATAGTCATAACCTGAGTGTGGATCCTCCCTCACTGTATGCCAAGGCTCCCTTTTCCTCAGCAACAGGAGGAGCAATCAATCCAGCAGACTCAGGGACACCTATAGAATGCAGAGCTCTGTATAATCAGTATCTAGACTGGTTACAGTCCAGGTATCTCTAAATTGAATAGCGACATTTTAGAGGGCGCTACATATATGTAGAAGACTCAGAAATGTGTCTAATGCAGTGTACTTTCAGGTGCACCTGGAGTTGCTTTTGCATTGACTTACAGTATATGGGCAACAGCAGCAGTTCAGACACAAACAGATGTGCTTGAGCTCCCAGTACCTAGTTTAATATCCTGAGACCAGTTATTTCACAGAACCAGCAATGCGCTAATGTCAACAGTGTAACATACTGTGGTAAAAACTAGTTGGTAGTTAATGGTGGGTTTAAGGTGGAGCTTACGCCATCTTCCTTTCAGATGATTTCTGGTGCAAAATACTTCAGTGTTATTGATGTTAGATATTGGCAGATTAGGCTAGACAAGGAAAGTTCCATTCATGCTTAAAACATTTACGCCACACCAATGAAGGCACTACTTTACCTGGCTAATATTTGGTATTTAATCTACAAAAGAAGCATTTTAAAGGAATGTGGATGAAGCAGAATTCATAAGGGTTGCCTGTTATACAGATAATTACTTAGGGGTTAATTTATAAACAATTTCAGTGCCATTTGCCCTGTGAAAATCTGTGAAATATTAGTTCTGTGTGAATATATGCATTCTCACATTTTTTATTTCCAAGTGGAATTTTGAATGTGCTGCTTGTAATATGGCATTATGACCACTAGATGGTGATAAAGGAGCATAGAAAATAGGCATTTATTATCTATGCTCCTCAGCTCTATCTAGTGGCCATAATGCCATATTACCAACAGAACATTCAAACTTGAGATAACTTGATGCTGACACAAAGAAAAACAGTCCTAAAAAGGATCGTTGGGTCTGTTCGATGTAATTGCAATGAGTGGTACACCGCTGCACAGTGAATACTAGGACGGAAACACTCCACTCTGTGCAGCCCACCACACTGCAATTCACTGTAATGTATCTGCAGCAATATGAAGCAGTAGCAACTAGCACACAAAGCTATGAGCTGTCCCTTATTAACTTCAACACACAATGACAAAAGGATGCTGGGAAAGCTGTCTTTTATAGGGAGGGGGCTGGCACATTTTTCTCCTGACCACAGATCAGGAGAATGAGGTTCTCTGTCAATGAGGAGCTGCAAGTAATTTTTTCCAAATACTGAATTGTATCTGACAATGACTATACATTTTCCTCAACAGAATTTAAAAGGTTTACTAAAGCATACGATTTTAGCATACAACTTCCAGTCTTCCCCATTACCAAAGTAATAAGTTAAAATAACCATTCAAGCTGTCAACCAATAGCTCTGAAATGTTAAAAAGAGTAGAGGAGATCCATTCACCCCATTCTGGGGTGCAGGAATACACCTATTGTTGGCATAAGATCATAAGCTCGTCTGGTAATTGTGATTCACTCTGACTATGACAAGCAAATTAAACAGCTGCAATAACCTGCCATTCCACCGGCCATAGTCAGTCAAAAATGGAGGCTTAAACAACAAATATCAACTACATACTACAGTATGTAGCTGATATTTGTTGTTGTTTTTTTATGTTTTGGATAGAGGGAAAGGCTGACACATTCTGTCATGTTTTCTTTTCTCCTTTTTTTATGCTGTGTCTCCATTGGGGATGTTTGTCCTTTCTTTCTGTTCTGGCGATATGATGTCGAAGGCACAAGAATTGATGGGAATATAGATGGAGACAATTGATAAAGAACAACTCGAGTGAAAAGTGTTATTAACTGTTGAAGTGGGGCGACCCCTGCACTGTAAGGGTGAACTGCTTGTTTTTGTCTAGGTGCTAAAAAAAGTTATACTCACCTGAACTGCCGAGCCAACTCCCTGCTTCTCCAGTCATTGAAGTGTGTCTGCTCCTCCTCTGCACAGATGGAATGCTCCTCAATGTCCTCACATCTATACACATGTATATGACACAAGGATCCTTAGACCGCTGCAGCAGAGGGGGAGAGAGGCTCTAGGGACTGGTCTAAGAACAAGCCAGCTAGGATGATCAGGTTAGTATAACTGTTTTGTTTTTTTTACCAAATAGACACAAATTAGCAGTAACCTGTTGCTGTGCAGGGGTATCCACACTGCAGGGGATAATAAAATGTGTCTTTAAAGAAACAGGTTTGTACACCTATATTACACTACGTTGCTAATACATACTGCTTATATGTAAAAATAGAACAGGTGCTTCACACTACAAAGCAGTGTAATTTTCTTAGCAAGAAACATTGATACATCAAAAATAGAGTAAAAAAAAAAAAAAAGCATGCCACAGCCACACATGGGATTGTTATTATAGTTATAGGTTGCAAATTGTCGAAATGTAGTAAACAGACAGGTTACATAGGAAATACTGCAATGTCTATAAACAGTAAGTTAGCAGCATTTAGTCGGTATTGCCTGCCCACATTTGGGACAGTTCAGACATGCTAAACAAATGACAAACGCACTCAACAATTTGTCACCAGTTATACAGTAAGGTGCATACGAAATGGGCTTTGAACAGTAAAACAGTAGAAAGGTATCATGTCTCACCACTATCTTGTCTCACCACTAAGGTTAATAACAGAGGTTTGGATACACGTCTTCTGCAGAAAATGTGAAAGCCGCACAGCCGCGCCAAGGCACCTCTTATAGTGCGTTCCTAACTCTAAACTATGAGAGTCTTCATCTTGGATCACATGGGTTCAGACATGCTAACACAAACTCTGCACTTAAATATGATGCATGCAGAAATACTCCTAGTAACACTGTACATTACATTGTGGAAAAACAGTGCTAATGTTTCTGAATTCCAGGGGTCTGGGAATAAACTTTTTCATGCTTCCCTTTTTTCTTTTCTTTTCCTTTTCTGTTTTCCTGCAGTTTTGTGTATAGTGTTACCAGGAGTATTTCAATATTCTTTATTATAGGCACATGTGCATTTGGTGTTATAGTGTCCCAGTTGTCCCAAAAGTGGGCAGGATGTATTAACAAAAGGATGCTTTCTTAGTTTATAGGTATTGTTGTGTTTCCTATGTAACCTTTAGGAATAGTACCTATATAGTTTACACTTTTATCCTTTGGGACCCTTAAAGAAGCACTGGCTCCACTGATTTGACTCAAATAACAACGCTCTAATACATATATAAGGATCTTTATTTTAGTCATGTGACTGTATTTTTCAACTTTAATGGGACTCAGCTGAAAATGTCCTTTTTGTAAAATAAGGATCCCCTTTCTGGTTTGTTAGCTTTGTAAATGGAACATATTTCGTGTTCACCCCTGCATAAACGGAGCACTGTTAAGTGGTTATGTGCATCTATGCTGTATTAAACAATAAATATTATGAAATTAAATGTTACCATTAAGCCATTATTTCCCTGAATGTTAAGATACTTTTAAATGATGAGCTACTGGGAAATGGTAGTATTTAGATGTTTGTTTCCCTTACGATTGAGATATTAAATCAGATTACAACATTGGAGGAAGCCATCTGGATCCTGTGTTAATCTGTGTGAACTGAGAAGTTAATCCATACTTAATAATAAAACAGTAACTATTAGGTGGAAAAAGGCAAATGCTGCTCACTTTGAGACAGGAAATCTTTGTGACACCTGTTCCTTTCTTAATGACAGTGATCAATGTGCACAAACTGTTGGCGCTATATAAATCCTGTATAATAATAATAATAATAATAATATCTCATCCTCCAAAAAATATGCAGTGCTGTTTTCTAATATACATACTGTAGCCCTGCTGTGGTGTCAGCTCCTTTAAGAAGAAAGAGATTGCAGCTGCAGGTGGAGCCAGAGAGCACCGATTGTGGGGATTGTAATACAGAGCAGATATGGATACACTTTGGCTGAAAGAACTTTGAGAACTGCATTTCCCAGGAGGCTGTGGGGAGGAAACAAGAGGCTTATGGGTTGCATCTGCAGAGCAGTCTCAGTCTAGGACAGCCATCTGAAGAGGACAGACCTGTGTAACCTTGTGTGGGTTAAGACTATGTGCAACAGGGCTGTGTGGTCACCGCTGACATACAGGGACACACAGGCTCTGTGCAGCGATGTATAGAGAGACTGATCTGAGTTGCTGAATCGGAGAGGACCCGATCGAGTGCCTGAAGTGAGGTCCGGTGACGTGGCTACCGCAAAGGACATTGAGGCCTAGTCGCACTGCCGAACCAGCCACTGGGGTGATCCAGCCAGCCAGAGGGAGACGACTGCCAGTATCCTGAGTGAGTGAAAACTTCTTACAAGGGACCCAGATGACTGCACCTCTTCGCCAGAATCGACTTGAGAGAGAGAGGACGTCCAGCTTCTGCCAGCAGACTTCATCTCTTCCCCTTTGATCTCAGGAGTGGTGAGAGGCCTTTGGCCGCAGTGACACCCTGTTTATTGTTCATATCTGCACTACAGTAAGGGCCCCAACGCCGGCTAACCTAGGACACCACTACTGGCCAGTAGTATGGGGATATTCGGACATTGTTAAAGGGAGACATGCAGATATGGATACACTTTGGCTGAAAGAACTTTGAGAACTGCATTTCCCAGGAGGCTGTGGGGAGGAAACAAGAGGCTTATGGGTTGCATCTGCAGAGCAGTCTCAGTCTAGGACAGCCATCTGAAGAGGACAGACCTGTGTAACCTTGTGTGGGTTAAGACTATGTGCAACAGGGCTGTGTGGTCACCGCTGACATACAGGGACACACAGGCTCTGTGCAGCGATGTATAGAGAGACTGATCTGAGTTGCTGAATCGGAGAGGACCCGATCGAGTGCCTGAAGTGAGGTCCGGTGACGTGGCTACCGCAAAGGACATTGAGGCCTAGTCGCACTGCCGAACCAGCCACTGGGGTGATCCAGCCAGCCAGAGGGAGACGACTGCCAGTATCCTGAGTGAGTGAAAACTTCTTACAAGGGACCCAGATGACTGCACCTCTTCGCCAGAATCGACTTGAGAGAGAGAGGACGTCCAGCTTCTGCCAGCAGACTTCATCTCTTCCCCTTTGATCTCAGGAGTGGTGAGAGGCCTTTGGCCGCAGTGACACCCTGTTTATTGTTCATATCTGCACTACAGTAAGGGCCCCAACGCCGGCTAACCTAGGACACCACTACTGGCCAGTAGTATGGGGATATTCGGACATTGTTAAAGGGAGACATTAAAGGGACATACACCCCATTCAGGGGAAAGCCTTTAGAGACAATTATCCTCTCTTAAATCGGGGCTCACAGCAAATAGCTGCAGTTACTGAGTTGCAGAGTGCCTTAGCCTGTTGTTACCCATTCTTTTATGGTTGTTGATGTTATTATTTTCTTGCAGTTTAAGCCTCCATTTTTGACTGACTATGGCCGGTGGAATGGCAGGTTATTGCAGCTGTTTAATTTGCTTGTCATAGGCAGAGTGAATCACAATTACCAGACGAGCTTATGATCTTATGCCAAACAATAGGTGTATTCCTGCACCCCAGAATGGGGTGAATTGATCTCCTCTACTCTTTTTAACATTACATATAAGTCTGTCAGTAAATCTGTTATCAAACCCTTAAAGGTGTGCTGGTGTGCTGTGGGTTCATTGCTTGTGGTGTGTCACAGAGGTGAAACAGAAGACCCGATCATTCAGCGGCTCCTTCGGGGGTGAGCGCTACAATACATTTCTAACCAGATGATATTTTTAAGCAAACAGGTTTTTTTTTCTTAAGCAAAAAAGCTGTTATTTGGTAGCAGTGTCTTTTAGGAATTATTACATTTTCCATGTGTCTTAATGCTGACTAGCACACATGCACCTTGGTGACTAGGGCTGCAGCCACCTTTGTAGCACTTTACCACAAAATGAGCAAACACAAGGGACCTAGTGCCTCTAAGCTCGTAGCAATGCCATAACAATTTTGCTAATGGCAGGCATTAAAGCTTACTTTAATGCCCTCAAAGGTTTATTCGCACAGTAGAAGTCCAAGACGGTGCCCCCACACCTCTCCACCCAAGAAGAATGCCACCAATTTCCATCCCTGGTCCATCATACTATGGTCAGAGGGATGAGCAAACTTCATATGAGGACATAAACCCTGGCAGGCATGATTCCTCCTTATCAGGGTTATCCCCGTCAGCCACTGATCAGCACAAACCTGCCCTGCATGACTCACTTGACTCCAACTCCAATACACACTCCTCCTTACCTTGCTCTGCAGGAAAACCATAAGTGAGTACACAAATCATTAATCAATGCTCCACCATCTGTGATATCCAGAGACATTTTGAAAATGTAGATAAAAAGGGCGGCAGCAACTACATAAAATTTAAAGGCTTTACAAGAAGCAACTGGCCGAGAAGATCTAAAGGGGATCCTTCAAGCAATCTTTAGTAATATTCTCAGAGACCTGTCCTCTCATCAAGTCAAAACAGACTGCTCACATAGAGCAGTACACCCAAGAAATTATGTCAGGTAGCCAGAACTAGCCTGTGCGGCCGGAGTTCCCGATAGGCGCCTGCGACCAGGCGCTGCTGCGTGCCTTCGCGTGGGCATGCGCGTGTTCCACGGCATGCGTGCAGATGTGTGCACGTGCTAGTTTCAAACAGTGGCACCAAATGGACTACTTATGGCTCAGACAACATGGCCTCCATGCTGACTCATCTTCATCTCTACCCTGTTACTGCGTATCTAAACCTACCTGGCTTATCCTGACCTTCTGCTC
Organism: Nanorana parkeri; assembly: GCF_000935625.1. Classification (NCBI taxonomy): domain Eukaryota; kingdom Metazoa; phylum Chordata; class Amphibia; order Anura; family Dicroglossidae; genus Nanorana; species Nanorana parkeri. The sequence continues at coordinate 642,287 of NW_017307051.1, read as the reverse complement.
TGCATCCTTTGACCTTGGCTTGTTTGGACTACTCTTTTGTCTATTGTCTGGTACTACGCTGCTCACAAGTTATCAACACAGCCTGATCCTGACCACATCCTGTTGACTCTGTACCGCACTGCCAGACTGTTGTTGACCCGACTTGTCTTGACCCTGCTATTTGAAACCTGCATTCAGCATCTGGGTCCTGCTGTAAGACTCTCACATCCTGCACGCAGTTCCTCCGGAATCTACATCACCCTCCGGCACCCATGCCACTCCTCATCCTTACGCACCTGTTCCACTCTCCAGGGGTAGTTGGACTGGAGCAGCAAGAGAGGCCACCCTTTTCATCTCAGTTCCCTGTCACAACCAAGAAATGTGATTTGTACTCACTAAAAGAAGAATTATTTCATTTTTTATATTTCGTAAAACAGCAAAGTAATAGAAAATGATACTCGTTATACTCTTTTCCAGTTTGGCCTATGATAATTTTACACTAAACATAAAAATGAACTTATATTTTTAAAACAAGGCATAGAAAAATGTTCTACAAATTGGAAAAAGTGTTTTTTAATACTAAGACTTTAAAAAACTGATGAAAGTTTACAAAAAACATTCATACAAATGGTATTAAAAATGTTTTATATAATTTTGTAAAACAACTGCCTAAGGAGAAATGAGAGAGGAATCAGGCAAGTAGAGCTAGCTAACTACAATACTGTGGTTTTACATTTCGACAAGAATTAATGGTGTTACACACTGTTACAAAAATCAATACCAAATATTAGATGTCCTTGACTGACAAACTGACAGTGTGTTCTGAAATTTACAATCACAGGTGTGTGTCTGGTTGGGAATAACTGTAGGGCATATAAGGTACGTCCTTTGCCCTAACTGGTTAAACAATATTGTTCACCTCCATTCATGATGGTTAAAAAAGAAAGTTATCCTGCACCCTAGGTGAGGATGCTAAAATGCCCCCACCCCCAAGTCTTTGCATTACAAAAACTAATATAAATTTAAAAGGTTTATATATAAGCAGTATAAAAGGGGAAGGGAATGAAAGACTCATTGAAAATAATCAGGATTAACAACAATTTTTGGGAGATCCATGGATATGTAAAACATCCTCCCTCATATATGTACAGGCTACCATTTCAACCTTAGAATTGGGTACAGTCTTGAAATATACTCATTATCTCACTCTTAAACTGTATCATAAGTTACATATGAAATAATTCTTAATTATCTGGGCCCTAAACAGGTAAACCCTGTTATAGGATAATAGATACTTCTCCAAGATGCTTGATTTGGAAGACGTTGAAGTGTGGAAGAAAGTTAGTATTAGTCACTTTTTAGAGTTATATCTACTATAGCTAAATCCTTTTAACACTTGCAGAAGGTGTTCTCTCTCACAAGAACTATGTTTTTAACTATGTTATCTCAAACTTCGACCTTAATAATGAAAAAAACTAAGGGGTCTATTCACGAAGCTGGCGAAGGGTCTGGCCGTAGCTTTGGCCGATCCTTCGGCTAGCTTCGGCCCCAGGACCCCCTTCGGTTCAGTAGAACTTTTTTTTTCCCGTTTTTTTTTACAGCTGCAGAGCCGCCGGACAATAGGAAACTATTGGGCGGAGCTAGCTGTCACTGCTAGCTCCGCACAATCGTGTACTTTTTTTAACCTTTTTAAACTCTTTTTCTGTTCTGCTTGGTACCTCTGAGGGACAGAGCAGAACAGCTGTTCAGCATCTTTAAGAATAGGCCGGACAGCAGTGAGCAGCCTGCCGGAGGTTCGGCTCAGCCGATCCAGATGTTGGATCGGCTGAGTCGAACTCCTTCTGCACTTCGGGTTGGCCGAACATGCTGAGCATGTTCGGTCGACCCGAAGCCACGCGAAGCAAGCCGATGTACGGCTGAAATCAGCCGTACCAGCCTGAAGTGAATAGCCGAACAGTGTTCGGCTCACTTCACTTCAGGTCGGTCATTCACTCGGCTGCCTACGACAGCTTAGTGAATAGACCCCTTACTGAACTTACATTTCACAAAATGGAATTGATTTCCAAAACAGCACATTCTCAATGTAAGAAAGGTCTTATATCGAAGATATTTCTAAATGTACTTACCATATTGTATAGTCCACTGTCACTACCAAGTATAGACAAATTGACCCAGGATTTAGGCTCATTTACAGACAAATAAATGTTTTAGGCACTGCACAGAATACCCCAGTTGGTGACAGACCCTTCCATGAGATATACAGTTATTCTTACTACACAGCGTTTACTGGACCTCCTTAAGAATGTACCATTTTATGGTAGGAACTCCCCACTATACCCTCAATGCACCTTGGAACAAGGTGGCCCTTTTTGCATGTTCTGGAAATGCTCAAACTAGTCTGGTAATAGTATGATGTGTTTGAAATTATTAACTCCACTGATATCCTTAGCAAAAAATGGGCCTCCTGTGAATTTTGTGAATCCCCCCTTTCATGATGTCCATATAGAGCTGGCTATAATTAGAACTCTACACTTTGCCAGGAAAACTTTAGAAAAACATTGGCTATCACATCAGCCTTCAACTGTATGTCTCTGAAATGATAAAGTGAACTCTATCCCACACTTGGAAAAATTATCCTATACCTGCAGAGGGAGCTCTCAGAAATTTGAAGATCTGGCATTTGTGGTTAGATGACCCTACCCTTTCACCCCCAGCCATATTTATGATTAAATTCTTTGGAGATTGTTGTAAGGATGGCTAGCCACACTATTTCTCCTATCAGAAGTTATGCATTATACCTGCTTAGTATACTTGATACAAAAAAGAACTCACAGACCACAGTTATTCTGTACCATAAATACAATCTTTTATTGACGTTTATTGTGACTCTATTACAGCAATTATACAGTTTTATGTCATTACATTGTACATTTCATTGCTGTATTTCACGATATGATGAAAGTATTTTGTACAAACTACTTTCATGAAGCCTACATGGCAGCATACTAATAATATGCTGCCATGATAGGCACCAGGAAAGGAAAATTACAGGTAAGTATGAAACAATTTCCATTTTTTGCCGTTAGTGGATTTATGTCCGTTCTTTCAAACTCTTTTTGTCCTTTAAGTGTTGTGTTTCATACTTGTTGTTTTCACCTTTTTTTCTTGTTACTGTATGTTATCATGAAAACCTTAAAGATATTTGCTCTTTGTTAAAAAAAAACTAATTAAGGTTAACTACAAATTTTACCCTGCGATTCTTTCTTTTAAAAAGGCCCAAGAATCATGTTTCAGGTATGAAGAATTTATTTAATTTGATGCTACAAACATGAACTAACACAAATTTAGAAAGTTTACATTCAAACTACATTGGCAAGAGAGAAATGAAGGAAATAATAAAAAGTAATAACGGTTCACTAAGGGTTAATAAGGGGCTAAAATGTTGTTTACGTATTTTTTAATTACACACATACAGTAATGTATAATATATTAGTAGCTTATTTATAAGTGAATGCAAAGCAGGACTGAGCTGTCAAACTGACAGCTTAGTCCTGCAGATTACACAGGGAGAATGCAGCTCTCCCTCTGTAATCATCTAAGCTCTATGACAGCCTGGGTGCTGTGCCATGTCTACTAGGAGCAAACAGAGTTGCTGATACAGAGCAGGAGTCTGTAACACCAACAGTGGAGCAGAATTACTTTGGTTACAGAGGGAAAGCTGCCTTCTCCTGGCGTAATGTGCAGGACTGAGCTATCAGATTCATAGCAAAGTTCTGCACAGTGCAGGAGATAGCAGGCAATTCACAGGCAGAGAGGCTCCTACCCCAGCTGCACCCCGTTTAGCATGGCTGACAAGGCGAGTGCCCCTTCTGTCTCTGCCTCAACCCAGCTCTGAATGATACCCACGTGAAGCAATCTATATAACTCTGCAAATAAAGATGAAAATCATGTTTAAACCCTAGCAATTAGGGATGATTGAATCATGAAAATAAATGATTCATAACTTTTTTATTTGCATAAGTATACACAATAGATCTGTTTGATCTGCCTAGACCTATGTAATTCAAAAATCCATGGAAAACATAAAATGTTTGAGTCTCTGCATCTGTCAGTCTCTGAATTCTGGATGCCTTTTAACAGCAGAGACTAGAAAAGCCGTGTAAATCACAGGAAGCTTTAACACACACATGGCTTGCTGGCATACAAGTATAACAAGTGACAGATGATGCTGCTTTAGTGCCCATTTCAATACTAAAGTCCAAGGCTATGACACATCCTCTCTGTGAGCTAACAAATGAATGATTGACTCTCTCTGCTCTAACGCATACTCCTGAGTGCTGCTGTGGAACACGCAAAGCCCTTCAGGCTCAATAGGCAGAAAGCATGTATGGGTGGCAAAGAGTGGGCCAGTAATTATAAGCAATACTTCCAATTCCTGAGCATCACTGGCAATTACAAATCACTGATGAGAAGTGTGTAGCCCTCTACAGTGCCTGATCCAGCCAGCCCAAATCGCATGCTGGCTGGATCAGGCAGATGCGGCCCTCTTAACAGGCATTTTAGAGGGCTGCCCGCAGGGGCCTCCAGAGGACCCACTTGAGGAGCGAGCGGCGGCTGATTAGAGAGCAGCCGCCGCTGATGCGGGCGGGCTGACGGGAGCTGCGGTGATGGCCGCTTGGTCAGTTCGCCACTGCGCCCGGGGCAGGCGGCCCTCCCTCGCTACGCTACTGGCGCAGAGACTGGGGGCCTGCCGGCTGCTGGATACCGATCTGGTGCTATCCGGCGGCCGGCAACTGTGCTGGGCCCCCCCTGGCTGAGGCCCTGGAGCGGCCGCACCTGCTGCACCGGCGATAGTTCCGCCACTGCCTCTGTCTGTATAATTGTGCACGAGTAATCTCACTGGAGAACGTCTATTGGCCAGCAGTGGCTATCACACATGTTTACAGTGTATCTCTCTCTTATGTTTTTAGTTTTGAATAAAGTATGGATTGGCTACAACCTCTGCTTTTTCCACTTAATTTAAATAGCTTTAGGCACACTTTAACTGAATGATGGGGGGAGAGGGGGTGGAAGAGTGACAAGGAAGGAGCCTAGGTATACCACCAGGAATACTGATGAATAGAATAGTGATCAAACAATGTTTAAAAACCTGTAAGATCAATCTTTTTTTCCATAGAACATTCAGGAAAAGGGATGCCTGCCACTGTCACAGAAATGAGATCCAGCTAAAGTGGCTGTCATTTCATGTCAACGGTCAATTAGGGTATCCTCCATAGAGTATTATTATGAGCAAAAACTGAATATAGGAACAGAAGCAGGAGGTTCAAGTAATATAGTCTGTTCAATGTTCTGTCCTGTAAGGAAGAATCATCCAAAATGTACAAAATCCCTCTCTGTCAGAAAATATGGAGGCATAAAAATATTTATATTAGGATACTATAATTCTTGTAAGTATGACAGCTTGGTTGCTCAAAAACTAGCAAACCGCTTCCATTGAAGAAACATTGAGCACTTTATTCTTCCATTTAGTGAAGAATATTTTGAACTACAATTGCTCTGACATGTTTTGTGTAACAGCACTATGCTTTTGCACAGAACACATTTGAGATATTAGTTATAGTGAATCTCTCTAAAACAACAGCAGACATTTTACTGCATTTGTTAAAAAAAAATAATAATAATAAAAAAGCAAATTAGCTTCCCTGGGAAAAACTCTCGCTTTCTCCTATCATTTTTATTTGGACAGCTCTTTAGATGTATGTATCCATCCAAAGATGGCAGGATGTGTTGTATGTAAGAACTCAATGGAGCATTTTTCTCTTTTTCCTGGACAAAAACCTCTATATATATCCATAAAATTCCACAGTAGACCAATGAAAGATTTGTGCCAAAATGAAAGAAATTTGAGTAAACTGAAGGCTGAGAATTGTTTTGCTCGTCTCTGTTTTTAACATTATTTTTAAGCATGAAACACTACAATCTGACATAGTTACATGTGGCCCAAGCTACCAAGGCTTTAATATCCCTGTATCTATTGTTGTAAAAGTGTATCTGAAGCTCAAACTTTTGTTTTTTAATTTTGAATGGCGAAGGGAATGTTAGAGCTGGCCATACACTACTGAAATTTCGTCCAAGTCCTGCCAACTTAGTCGAAATTCCAGCTGTGTGTGGCCCTGCCAGCACCACCCGACTTGACAAAAGTCGATAACTCAATTGAGTTTCGTCAAATGAGCTGGGGGAAAATTGTCAGTCGGACGGTAACTGCATCCAATGAGTTGCAATCATTATTTGGGTATTGCTATCAGAATACAATAGCAGGCAGGGGAGATTCGTCCACCCACACTGTTTAGTATGGATAAAGGAAATGTTAGATTTCTTTTCTTCACCCCACAGACTGAACAAAATAAATCTATAAATGTATGGCCAGCTTTTCAATTTCTCTCAGGTTTTTTTGCTGTGTGTGTCTCCAACCTTGACCCTTTCTGTTTGCCCTGTTGGCCAGGATTTGTCACTGGAATACAGGGAACATTTTAAAATTGGGACATTTATTCCGGTAACAACTATATGAGAGAAAATAAACTTACTTTAGGAGATTTCTTGTCACTTTCTGTTTTCTTTCAGAGGCGGGAAGGAAAATGTGAAAAATGTCCCAATGAACTTCAGACAGCAAAAAAAAAAAAAATGGCTGGGATTTTAACCATTCCCTACTCTATCCAAAACAATTAAAAATTTTCTCTAGATTTACTTTAGGAACAATGGGGTATACATTTTGCTTTTTGGTGCATTAAATATCATTGTAAAAATATTTTTTTCAGTTTCCTATTCGACTGAAAAGTCAGAGGGATAGCTGTACATTTTTTGTATCTCATTGCACAGTTGCTGTATTGTATGAATATCCCTGTACTGCATTCATATTTATTATTATTATAAAGGATTTACATAGCGCCAATAGTTTGCACAGTGCTTTACAATATAAGGAAGACATTACAATGACAATACAATTCAAGACAAGATGGTAAGGAGGGCCCTGCCCGTGAGAGCTTACATATTTAGCTAATAAGTTATTCTATAGCTTTTCATTAGATAGGTCTTTGCAATCTTTCTTGCAATACACTATTTTAAACAACTACCTGTTTTATAATGGCTTCTAAATTTCTTTTAATATAAACCAGATGACTTCTTAGCATACCTCACAAAGAAAATTAAGAAAAATGAGCCTTTAGTAATTATATAAATACATTGGTAATTTAGAGTTTCATGGATATTACATAACAGGCATATACAGAACAGCTATCCTTTTTAATCTCAGCATGTCTTTTTTTGTATCTGCAATTGTTTCACAGGATTTAATAGCTCCACAGCTGGAATAAAGGGAGCAGTATGAGTCAGACTGATGACATCACTTGACCTGGCACGAACTCACACTTTAAGATCTATTTAAAGTTCCATCTGGGAAATGGCGGCTCAGAAGAGATTGTCATGGCAAATGCAAAAAGGGGAAATCACTTACAAAATTTATATTTAAGGCTTTACTTAGATATTAAAGTGACACTGAACTCAGGAGTTGAATCCTAAAAATGCATTCAAGTACCTTAACTATTAACAAAAATGTATCTTATTTGTGTATCACTTGGCTGTAGATCCTCAAATCATCTTTTAGATTGTAAGCCCTCAGGGGCAGGGTACTCCTTACCATCTTGTCTTGAATTGTATTGTGATTGTAATGTCTACCTTATATTGAAAAGCGCTGCGCAAACTGTTGGCGCTATATAAATCCTGTGTTATAATGATAATCTCTAAATTCATACTGACACTGTCCTTCATTCTGGAGGGTGGCTACGTTTGTTCCCTATGGTCCTTGTGTGTGTGTAAAGTAGTCACCACTCAAAGCTTTCTCCCCCGTGATGGACTATAATCTCAATACAAATGAGTAAACTAAATGTGAGATTGTAGTCCATCACGGGAGTGAGCTTAGAGTGGTGGCTACTTTACAACACACACAGGGACCACGGGTAACAAAAGTAGCCACCCTCCAGAAGGAAGGACAGTGTCAGCACCAATTCAGAGATGATTTGAGGATCTACAGCTGAGTGATACACAAATAAGGGACATTTTTGTTATTAGTAGCTGCTTCTCCTTCGCTGTCTGACCACAGGCTGGGGACGGGCACAACTTGTATGTTTTACTGAAAGGAGAATTTTTTAAAAACAACAACAAAAAACTGACATGTAGGCTTTTAATGAAGAAGGGATTCTCTTCTTCTTCCTACCTGCCAGCATTTAAAAAAAAAAATTGCACACCGAGCCGCACATGCGCAGTATGGTTCTGTGCAGGTATAAAGTAATTTCTGAGAGCATGATTGGTTTTCCCAGCCCAGCCATTCAAGAGGCTGAAGACTTTGAACCCAGAAGTGCCAATGATGGAAGAGAGCACTAACAAAATAGTGCTGGAAGGGATCTCTTGCTAGGCAAGTCTGCCAGTGCATACCTCGGATCCTGTGCATACTAGACTTGTGCGCCATCAAAAAATGTGTTTCGTTTCGGAATATCCGTTATTTCGTAATTCGTGTCCGAAACTCAATTCGGAGTTTCGGCACATTTTCGTAACTTTACGAACATTCGCTATGATGAATTCAAAAAGCAAAATACCTTTGTTAATATTGGAGTTGATGAGTTTTTTTTTTAAACCGAAATTCGGATCCGAAAACCTTTAACGGAATTCGTATTTCGTTTGGTTGACCAATCAGAGGTTTTCTCTTCTGCTGCTGAGAGTTGCATTACAATACAGGCAGGAAATACGAAATTCCGTTAAGTGATTTTCGTTCCGTTACGAACATTCATTATATTGAAGTTAAAAAGCAAAATACCTTTGTTAATATTGGAGTCGATGGTAGTTGTTTTTTTATCCGAAATATGGAATTCCGTTAACGGATTTCGGATCCGAATTTCGTATTTCGGATAAAAAAACAAAACTACCATCAACTCCAATATATTAACAAAGGTATTTTGCTTTTTATTTAGTTTTTTCGTATTTCCTGCCTGTATTGTAATGCAACTCTCAGCAGCAGAAGAGAAAACCTCTGATTGGTCAACCAAACGATATACGAATTCCGTTAACAGATTTCGGATCCGAATTTTGGATTTCGGATAAAAAAACAACTCATCAACTCCAATATTAACAAAGGTATTTTGCTTTTTAACTTTATCATAACGAATGTTCGTAACGGAATTAAATTCCGTCAACAGAATTTTGTATTTCCTGACTGTATTGTAATGCAACTCTCAGCAGCAGCGGATTCGTATTTCGTATTTCGGATAAAAAAAAAATCTTGTCATGTTGTTCAACCTCATTTACAGGGGTAATATTAGTTCCCGTTTCAAAGAAATTCGGATCCAAAATTCGTTAACGGAATTTCGTATTTCAGATATAATTCGAAAACTGCAATTCGAATTTCGGATGCTTCCAAATTTATGAATTTCAGGAAAATTCGTACGAATTTCGATTCGTAATGAAACAAATCGCACATGTCTAGTGCATACTAGCACATTACAGCAATAGGCTCATGGGGGGCCAAAAATGTTCCTTGTAGCACTTTACTTCCAAATTAATTGCATTGAGGTTCCCTACTGGAAGAATCATCAGGCATGGTGTCCATTTAAAAATCAGCAAAAAATAAGGTCTATACATTTTTTGGTGCCCAGATAGGTAATCTAGGCACTCTATGTAGTAAAGAATTGGGGATATCCATCATGCAGCTGTGCTTTTAGCTCAGTGGGTTTGAGATTGCCATCCAGTGGGTTTGAGGTTGCAGATAGCAAAGAAGCTATTGCTTCCTCTGCTATCTGCCATCATTTCCGGGTGGGTTTCTCTCCCCCCCCCCTGTAGACTGGGGGGTGGGGCAGAGGGCACCTCCCTGAAATGAGAAGGGCACCTCCCTGAAATTGCTTCTTTTCAGGTTGGGATCCCTGGTACCCCCCCTACCAGCACCACCAGGAAAAGGGCATCTAAATCAGGAGAGGTAGAGGAAAAGGGCAGAAGAGGAAGAGGGCACCTAAATCAGATCAGGTATGTGCAGTGTAACTCCCTATTCCTCCTGCCTTACACGGCTAACATCTGTGCGTTACATTACTGACCTCTGTACAGTGCGTTACATTACTGACCTCTGTACTTGGCATTACACCACTGAACTCTGCACTCTGTGTTGTTACTGATCTCTGTACTTTGCGTCACACTGCTGAGCTGTCGGAGGTACGGCCGGGGCAGGGTAGGGGCTAGGTGGGGCAACTGGTGGCGAGTAACTCTTAAGGCCTGGCTAGTAGCTCAGGGCCTGAAATTCTGAGCCCTGAGTTAAGGTACTTGAATGCATAGAGTTATAGATTTAACTCCTGAGATCACTTTGTTAGAAACCTCTAACATGAGAAATGTAGACTGCTATTGCTGACCCTTGCTGCTCAAAATGTAAGTTGCCTGGTTGTTATATTGATCCAGTGGTTTCAGGTCAGAAATAACTGAAGCTAGAAACAACCAGACAACAAGTATTTTCAGAAGTGGACACATATTTCTCTTAGTACATATTTCTTTTATATTAAAGGCAAAGTGAACCTTCAGTTTAAGTCCGATAAATACTGTACATTCCAGGTATATCAAAACAAAATGTGTTCAATGTCTTACTTTTTCTTTTCTTTCTATAGTAGCCATAGACTGAGTAGAAAAGCCTGTTCTTGCCAGTAGTGATGAGCCAAACACCCCTGTGTTCGGTTCAAATTCGAACTTGAACTCAATGCAAGTCTGGTGGGCTAGAGCTTTGAAAATCAATTGTCCCCATTTTGAAGGCTTATATGCAATTTATTGGCCATAAAAAGGGTATGGGGATCCGGGAACTGCCCTGGGGGACATGTATCAATGAAAAAAACACTTTTGAAAAATACTGTTTTTAGGAGGAGCATTGATTTTAACATCACTTAAAGTGAAACAATAAAAATGAAAAATTCCTTTAAATATCGTGCCTGGGGGTCCCCTTAAACTGCCTGTAAAGTAACAAATCTGTACAATGTATAGAATCTGCTACAGCAAAACTGACATTTATAAAGAAGAAAATGACATCTAATAAGAAAAAAAAAGTGTGCGGTCTCCCCTCCCAAACAATACCAGGTCTGGTAGGAATTTTAGGAGGGACCCAATGTAAAAAATAAAAATAAAATAAAAAGTGCATGTGGTTCCCCCTCAAAGTCATACCAGGCCCTTAAGGTCTGGTAGGAATTTTAAGGAGGAACCCCACCCACAAAAATGGGGGGGAAAGAAAGTGGGGTCTCCCCTAAAATTCCATACCAGACCCTTGATCCGAGCACAGGTCTGGCAAGGCAGGAAAAGAGGGGGATGAGCGAGCACCCCCCCCCTGCCATACCAAGCCACATGCCCTCAGCACTGGAAGGGTGCTTTTCCAGGGTCACCCTGGAAAAGCAACTTGTCCCCATGCCGATGGGGACAAGGGCCTCTTCCCCACAAGCCCTGGGGCGTTGGTTGTGGGGGTGCGGGCAGGGGGCTTATTTACATCAGGGGTACCCCTTTAATAACTCATTGTGAATGAGTAACCCCTACCCATTCACTAAGGGTTTAACCAGTTGACATCCGCGGTGTTAAACCCCCTTCCCATCCAGGCCATTTTTCAGTATTCAGCGCTGCGGTACTTTGACTGACATTTATTCCGTCATGCAGCGCTGTACTGAAATGAATTTTATACCCTTTTTTGGGGACAGATAGAGCTTTCTTTTGGTGGTATTTATTCACCACTGGGGGTTTTATTTTTTTACTATATTAAGGAAAAATTACCGAAATTTAAAAAAAAAAACAGTTTCCCCTATATTAAATGATAAAACATTTATTATTACCCAATTTTTTGGTAAAATATAAAAGATGGGGTCACGTCGGGTAAAAAGACACTAAACATGTCAAGCCTTAAAATTGCGTGCGCGCGCGAAACCTCAAAAAACGATAATACCCAAAATTGGCCCTAGGCGACGCTTTAAAAGCTGTTACCGCTCATCAGTTTAGTGTTATCAGTGATTGATGGCCCTAAAATGATTGCTCTCACTGCGACGTTCGCGGCGATATGTAACATGTGTAGCGCAATTGTAATTTTTGCGCGCTGGGGCACCGGACGCGTATTTACGTTTATAGGCGCGTAAACGTGGGGGTGGGGGAGTTAAACATTTTGGGGGGGTTTTTTCCCCTTTTTTTATATGTGACTTTTATTTTATTTAACTTTTTTATATGTTATATTTATTTATTTTTATTTATATTTATTTTTTTGCACTTATTGTTATTGCTATTATATAGGGGGATAACAATCTGGACGCGGACGAGCACATATAGACGATCGGCGGGCTATGGAGCCGCTAATCGCCTATATTTGAAACACCCGGTAACGGGTGTGTGCAATGGTCGGGTCTTTTCTGCCCGTGCGTGCCCGCTAGGGGGCCCGCGCGAGCAGAAAAAAAATGACGTCTGGAGACGGCAACCTGCCAATGCTGCAGTGCCGTCCGTCCGTTTTTTTACTAAGGGCGGACGGCAAGTGGTTAATATAAGTTTTAAAAAGAGGCCAGACTTTTGTAAAAATCCTTTAATTGAAAAAAAACCGCAAAACACAAGTTTTTGACAAGTCTTATAACGAAAAATTAAAAAAAAAAAAAAAAATGGATCCACTGACTAATCCAGGGTCAATCACAACATCCAGCGTTGTCCACGACTCGACGAAATAAAAAAAAACCAATACAAAATAAATAGACATCATTTTTTTTTAAAGATGTCCGCAGACCCATCCACTCCAGCTCCAGCCACGGAATGGCATTCTGACAGATGCCGGCAACATATAAACAATTGGGCAGAGCTAGCGGTGACAGCTAGCTAGCTCCGCCCAACTGTTTACAGTTGTACGGCATCTGACAGGTGAGCTATGATTGGGCAAAGTCAACATGACTTTGCCCAATCATGGCTCTTATAGAGTACTACTACACAAGGCACCATGTGGTGCAGAGTGCCTTGTGGGGCGCTCGGCGGGCGAATAGCTCTTGCAGGACTTAAACATCGTGCCCATCCCTACTTGCCCGCAGCTGTAGAGTGGGACCCTTGCCCTTTGTGGGAAGCAGTGGTCTCATTGCAGAGGTCCAACATACCCCTTGAGTCAGGCCTGTAGCTTTGAAACCAGATAAACTCATGTTCCCTGGTTCTGGCTCAGCAACGGACGTGTTGGACAGACCATTGATTCCACAAAGAAAACAAGGGTCTCACTCTGCTGACTGGGGTCAGGTTTTCCACTCAGGATGTGAATGCTTTCTAAATTGAGGTTTTATGTATCCTGTTTCCCATTACTAACATGCTACACTGCTATCAATAATTTAAAGCATTTAACATTTTAATGTCTTCATTACAGTTGAAATTTATAAATTGCGCTATTTACATTCATAATTTTGATTGAATGCTCAATCTGGTATTCAGTTTTACATGTTATTTCATACACAATGTCCTTCTTATTATTCTTTTTATTGTTAAAAACACTGTGCGTACATGGAGACTCGGTAAACAATAAGAGGCCTGAATGTAATTTATTTTGCTATACTCCACCAGCAGAATCTTGCCTGCAGCAAGCACAAGGGCTAAAACACAGATATCCCAGGAGAAGATAAACAGCATGATAACGTATTTGATAACTATTATTGCAATTAGACCATAATTTGTTCTAATGGAGGAAATCCTTCTCTGTGCTTGTTCCTGTCTGGAAAGAAGATGATCATGAAGAGCAAAAAAAAAATCAATGTAGTTTATGAGGCCGCCTGTCATTGCCTGAAACTAGATGAAAATGGAATGGGTTGCCAAAATATACAAGCAAGCACAGAATGTCAGCAGTGTACTTGAAGTAAACCTTAAAATGGCAATTCAAACTATGGATACAATGTAAAAATGCATACGTAGAGAGGAAACTGTATTTCAAACTTGTTAGTAGATCCAGAGATATTGGCAGATAAATATTGTGCATATTACAGCTTTTCCTGCAAAAGTCAAGCTTTGCATGACTCTACTTCATCCCAAGATTTATTATTGATCAACGAGAAAGCTTGGCAGTCAGAAGGGGGTAGAGCCTAATTTGAATTCCACAAAAAGATAAGATTTCCATATAGTTAAATCTATGTCTTTGGCTCTACTGGTGTACTGCATGATTATGCTTACCCTAAAGTAGTGATTAATTTCCTTTAAGCATTCTAATGTTTCAGGAGACTATACCATCTACAAGATCATGTTGGCATGTTCACTATTATAGTTCTTTAATTTTTTTATTTTACTTCTAAATCTCAAAATTCTGAAGGTGTTATTTGCATGCTACTATGGATAAGAACTTTAAAAAAATCGCATTGAGTGGCAGAAGCACTCAAATAAACGATAATTATCAATCCAAGGAGGATATTGACTTCTGCCGCTGAGTGCTCTGCATAGCCTGCCACAAGTTTGTGCCACACCACTTTTTTGAAGAAGTCCCAAAGTGCATTATTTGGTGTTTAATAAAATAACTTTAATACATCAAAATCCTCCTTAGATTGATCAATATTGTTTATTTGGACACCTTTGCCACTGAACAGTTTTTTTTTTTTTGCTCCTATATATATTATTTGGCTATGCCAAAGTACCATGAGAAAAACTAGTTTTGGCCTACCCCAGGGCATAAATCGCAATCATCTTAAATAACTGCATTAACACAGGAAATACCGGTCTGTCTGCAGTGTAGCAGCCCACATGGGAAAACAGATTCACTTAAAAGAAGAATTTCTAATAACCTTTGTCTATATATTTGTTTTTGAATATGCAATTTGGAATATAAAGTAATGCTTTCAGACATTTTAAGCCTGTGCGATAAAATGAGTCACTGTAAAAGTACATAAGTCTGTGTGTAGCCTAGGGGGATTCGTCAGGAACTCTTGTTCCACACTGTGGTGATGTAGCTCATTGTGGTATGGGGCAGGGGACAAGGTGAAAAGGGGGAGAGGGCAAGGGGGATGTTTTTTTTTGTCATTCAGGCAAAGGAAAGAGGATCTTCATATGCCTGATAAAAGATGGTGTCAACCTAGCATGTGTTTAGGACAGAGAGGTCTGTTATTCCTGGCAGTAAGTGAAATATTTGCAGCACTACCAGACCATGGTAAAAGTGTCAAGTCTTTCTTGTGTGGTGAACATCAGTTCTTCCATTTTCACAGATATATTTGATTTATCAACTCCTTTATGGAAGGTACTTGTATTTAACTGCACTTTCTGGGGAACACAGCTCTGGCAATGTTAAGATGTCTATAGAGAGGTTTTTGGAAAAAGGTGCAGGTCTGTGAAGAGATGTGAAGGAGAGAGAGTTCTGGTGAGGGTAGGAAGATAGCCCCCAGGGTTTTTTGTCAGTATTTTATGGACATCTTTCCAGAATTGTTGGATAGCTGGGCAAAATAACAAAATGTGCAAAAGTGTACTTTTTTCTTTATAGTAGCACCAACACATGTCAGATATTTGTGTATGTATTTTGTTTAGAGCAGTCAGTTTTCTGTACCAATGTGTCATAATCGTATAATAGTTTCCTGAGTGTGACTACTGAGTGAGCTCCTATGTACAGACAAGTATACATCTTGTCATGTTTTCTGCGATATTGTGAGTTTGAGCTTGTGTTCACATATTATCCAGTATTTGTAATTTTGTTTGCAATCGTTTTAAGGTCTAGCTGTGTCTCACAAAAAATAAGATGTAAAATAAAGTCATGGATTTTAGTCTTTTTTGTGCATTTTCTTTGGTTTTAAACTGATATTTTATATCTGTTTTTTTTAAATAAATGAATACAATCTTTTGATTTACAAATAAACACTTCCTACATGACAAAGGAATTGCAGAGCAAAAGCACAATATAAGGTGTCTGCCTTTTGTCTTGCTTGGTCAGATGGAAACTAGTGATGAGACGAAGATACCCAAGTTTGATTCCTAGGAGGTATGTGAACTTTAATGCAAACCCTATTGAAGTTTATGGGAGGCGAATCTTGAAAATCAGTTCTCACCATTTTCAAGACAAATATACAAGGGTTTGTCAAATAAGGGTATGGAAGCTGAGAGCCCTTCCCTCAGGGACATGTGCCAATGCAATGAGAATTAAAAAAAAATACTATTCAGAGGGAGGCAGCTCTTTTAATAAAACATGTGAAGAATGGCCTAGCGCTTCACCTGCTGGCTAAAAAAATACAAAATATTAACATAAAAAAACATATTTACTTCACTATTTAAAAAAATCATTTTTTGAATTTATAATAAATGAAGAAAGAAAACATGTATAACACTACTATTCATTCCCTTTAAAGCAACCTCATCCATACAAAACCTCTGTAAGGCTACAGGAGGAAAGTAATGTAAGTACCCTCCAAAGCCAACACTTAAAGGAGAACTATGAGGGGAGTGCTTTTCACTCACCTTATAGTTCTAGCCTGTGATAATGAGACTGTCACAGGTTGGCTCAGTAGATCGGGAAGTGAGCAAACACATACCGGCGTTCGCTCACTTCCCGATCCTGTTACGGCTCTCTGCCGTGACAGGGGAGGGACTGGATTCCCCCCTCCCCGCTCCGATCCTCCAGCGCTAACTGGCGGAAGGGTCGCGGAGGGGGCGGGTACAGCTGGCTCTGCCTCTAGATAGGCAGAGCCAGCTGTCACTCACGCAGCTGGGCAGATCCAGACATAATTGTCGGGATCCGCTTCAGCTGCGGCGTCTCAGTATACCGCAAGCTGTATCTCGCGGTATGCTGAGCTTAGGGTGGAGGGAGGACGCTAGTTTGTGTCCTCCCGTTACCCTAAGGAGAACTATGGGGAAAAGCCCTAACCCCATAGTTCTCCTTTAACTCTGAATAACTGTGCCCCAGGACCTTTAAACCCAAAATGCTCCGATATGCAAATACAAACTTGAAGCATAAATTAAAATGCTGATCCATCCCCTCCTGTTTCTCTTGCTTCTCTGTTGACTACTATGCTCAACTGTCACATAAAAAAAACAATAATGCGGCAATAGAGGTGGATGGAGAGCATTGATTTGCACGTATCTGCATATCAGAATGGCCTGTGTATATAGGGGAAGCAAAGCTCTCGAAAGGAAATTAGGATGTACATGCAGAGACCTTCACAGGCTTACAGATTTTATTGTATGTAAATGGTCACTTTTATTTGTATTTGTTTTACAGAGTGCAAATGAAGATAGATCTAGACACCAGGATCAGCAACATTTTAAAACATTCTTTAATGTATTCAATAAAACAAGAGCTAGAATTAGAGTTAGGACTAATCATTACAGCCAATCAAATCCAGTTTTTCAAGAGAGTTTTAAAAATGTGAAGAATAACCTTATCGGTTACTATAAGCAAAACCTCCCATTTCCCCCACAGATATTAAGTACCTTAGTTAGCACTGATACAGGGCAGGCACACGTTTATACAATTGTTTTCACATGCAATTGGCATATGGCCACTGATCCATATTAGTTTAGAACATTTACATACATTATGGTAAACGGATGCTGTATATTTCTGAACACAGGATAATGTCAGAGCAGACTTAAAGAATTAAGACTAACATCTGGTATTAAGTATTCCAAATATACCAACACATGTATCTCTTTGAGTGAAATCTAGCCACGAGCAATGAGCAAAGGGGATTGAATAGGCCAGTGCCATGTGGGCTCACATTTCCCATTTGTTGTAAGTTTTACAATTCATCTTTTTGTTTCTTTTCACAGTATGCTTCACAACAGTTCTTTCCTTTTATCCCCAAAACAGCCCTCATGGAAAAGAGAACATTGATCAAACAAAGCTAAAGCACTCCGGATTCTCACAAAAATGATCAATGACTCTCATGAAAGCTCTGCAAGGTTAGATTTCCATGGCTGTTGGCTGGTAATATGGTGAAGTCTGCATGATCAAAACTTCAGAAAGGAGTATTATCCTTGCTATTATTAAAAATCTGGTATAGGGAAGAACACATGAGCCACTGCATGCCTTCATAAGGCTTGTTAAGTTTTATCAGTATTTTATTATCGCAGGGCTCAGGCGTAATAGCTTGTGCCATCTGGCTGCATAACACTGAATAAAAACCAAAACATTTTCTTCTCTCTCTAAGTATTAGGCAAAGTAAAACATGTTATGCTAATTGTGGTCTTGTGTTGGGGACGGGTGTACTGTGGTTGTTTAATAAAGTTATGACAAATTATATATATACTATTTACTACTTGGTGACATAAATTATGTTGTAGTTTTCTTTTTTTAGGTTTTGTTGTACAATTGTAAAATGTATTCCAGAATGTGCTCTAGAATGATAAAACATTTGTTTATACTTCTGTAGAGCTAAATCTCCCGCAATCTGATCTCTTAGTTTTAATCTGCCTTTATCTCTTATTCTTTTTCCATCTGTGTGTAAATGTGTATATACATGTATACAGTATATATATTTATATTAACCTCCCTGGCGGTGTGGCTCGGGGTTAATTTTCATTACCAAAAGCGGTAACCCCCGAGCCACACTCGGATTGCACTGTAGCGTCTTACCTTGTCCACGATCCTCGATGTGTCCCCCGGCCGATGCTGGAATCCGTCTTCCGGGTTCTGTCCCTTGCGCGCATCCGTGTCGCAGGGGGGCAGAACCGGCGGGAGATTTGAAAGTAAAAAAACAAAGAAAAAAAATGAAACAAAAAAATAGAAGAAAAAAAAAAAGGAAATAATCAGACCGCCAGGGAGGTTAATATGGTTTTTTTTTTCTATGAGTTGCATAACATGCAATGTAGCATCAGGTACATGGTTCTTAATAACCTGATATCTGGAAATTGTGGTGGTTTTAGTCAATAGAAATAGTATTTTGTGTAGTTACCTTGGTTGATTACTCTTTCTCTCTGTAAGCACTGGACATTGCAGTTTAACTCTCCAGAGAACACAGTCCACATTCGCGATCATATGTAATTGGTATGCTCTATGAAGATAGTTCTGCCCAGCATGCTCAATCCTGCAAAAAGTTCTTCCAAACTCACTGGAGGTGGCAGGAATTATCACCTGCCAAGCTTTCATTTTATCATAATCCTGCACAATGTAGGATATTTTTAAGGTCTCTCTTTCAGCTTACACATTTTTCATAACTCTGGTGAGTGATCGAAGCAGTGGTAAAGAGAATTGTAGGTGACTACAGTCTGTAGCAACAGGCAAGATGGTGAACCTGTTGCTTTGTCCTGCATATGCATAGCAAAACAGAACTTGCTGTAGCTAACAAAGCTTGCCCCACACTGACATCTGGCAAACCTCTCTGGGATCCTAGATACACCTCTTGCTGCAAGTACAGGCGGTCCCCGAGTTACATACATTCGACTTACATATGACTCCTACTTACAAGCGGAGGCTATTACTGTACAGCAGGGGTAGTTGTAAAGCTACCGTGCTCATGCCGACGAGGAGTACCCATCTTTTTGGGTCTGTATCGTAGTACTGTACGTACATTACAGGAAGTTGGCTCTTGTTAGATGTGCAGATGAGGGGTGCTCACCTCTTCATCCAGGTCACTGTGAGTTTTTTTACTGCTGTCTGTATCCTCATTAGAAAGATTGAATCTCACTTCCTGTCCATGAGACAACAGGAAGAGAGAGAAAATCTACCCCTAGGAAGGGAAATTCACTCCTGCAAGAGTGATCATTGGAAAAGGGTGTCTCCACTGAAGCTTTTTTTTTTTTAATTCTTTATTCATGCAAACATAAGAGCACTTACACAGAACCATACAAACATCTGGGCCTGCGGCCAGGCATTATCATACATTTGTATACAACTTCAGATTATCTTATTCACTACCGTCCAGCCCGGCCCGCCCCCGTAAAATGCCCACTTACAGGCCACACCTGTCGGGTCTGCGTCTGTACTCCCATGACTTTTCCATTTTCCTTAAATAAAACTTATGAATATACAGTAAGAACACATCAACTCCCCAAGGGATACCCTCCCTCGATCGGCGCGGACCGTTCCGCGGCAATCCCAAGAGAGTGAGGAAACAAACATTACACAACAAAGAACAAAAGAATACACACACATGAAAACAAGACATCTGGGGGGGGAGACACCGTCCAAGTCCTGATCCACCGGAGCCACCATCTTGCTGGCATCATCTCCAATAGTTCTCCAAATTTGTTTTGGGTCTTATGGATTGAGGATGTCAGGTCCTCCATTAGCCGAATCTCCTCCACTCTCTTCATCCACATCTCCACCTAGGGCTGACGGACCTGCCTCCACAATGCCGGGATGCACGTCAGAGTCGCATTCAGTAGGTGGATCAGTAGGGATAGTTTATAAGTTTTCCGCGATAGCGGTGTCAGGTGGAGGAGATATGCCGCAGGAGTAAACGGGAGGGACACACCCGTGATCTGCTGGACAAGAGTGGCAATCTGGGACCAGAATGTAGTAACCCCCGGGCACTCCCAAAAAACATGCAGTAGTTAGCCCACCTCCCCCTCACATCACCAACATGTCTCAGGTACCGCCGGGTACATAGCGTGCAGAGCCTTCGGGACCCTATACCATCGGGTCAGCAGCTTGTACCCCGCCTCCTGATATTTCGTTGACACGGAAAACTTGAGCGCAAAGTGCATCATACGATCCACCTGTTCGGGACTAAACTCCACCCCCAAATCCGCTGCCCATTGCCTGACAAAGTACGAAGGGGGAAGATCAGGTGGACTATGGAGACATTCAACCAGGTGTGACAGCATGTGTCTCACTGGCTCCGCCTTTTCACATATGTTCTCAAATTCTGTACTTGGTCGTAGAGGGGGGACTCCAGCTCGGGACGTGTCCAGAAAGTGTCGTATCTGTAGGGCGCTCCAGAAACCCATGGGAGGGTCGGTCAGGTTCCCAATCTGAGCAATGGTTAACCACTGGGCTGCCCCTTGGAACTTATACAGTCTAGTAAGCGCCGACGAAGTCAGGGATCTAGCCAGTGGGGTATGCAGACCCGGGGGGAAGTGCGGGTTCCCAGTCAGTGGTATGAGAGGCGAGGGCTGTGGAGAGAGCCCCGGGTTGGGCAGTGTCCCGCTAATTGCCTTCATCGTGGCCCGAACCAATGGGTTCAACCAATACACGAGCGGCATCCTAGGAAAGATCCAAGGTGCACTTTGCAAAGGCGGGGTACACTCCAATTGTTCCAGGTCCACCCAGAGCTTATGTTGGGAGTTACAACACCAGTCTACTACCACCGACAGGTGTGTCGCTTTATAGTACATCACCGGATCTGGAAAGCTCAGGCCACCTGCTCTCTTGGATCTAGACAATATCTGATGCCTCAACCGTGCCCTCTTGTTCATCCATAGAAAGGTTAGAAATTGAGATCTGAGCTGGTGGAGGAATGTCACTGGGATTGATACTGGAAGCGTTTGGAGGAGATATAGTAACCTCGGCATGACCACCATTTTTAAGATATTATTGCGACCCAACCACGTAAAGGAGGGGCGGTCCCAAGAGGCCAAATCTAACGTGATGCGTTTCTGAAGTGGGATAAAATTCAAGGCGAACGTTTTACGGACATCTGCAGGGATAGCCACACCAAGGTAAGTGATTGACGAGTCCGCCCACCGAAACCAAAAAGAGTCCCTCAGCTGCGCCAGTCTACCCTCCAGGATGGAGACATTCAACGCCCCCGACTTACTCCAATTCAGTTTAAAGTCTGTCAGTTGGCCATACGCGCGTAGCGCGTGCATGACATTGGGCAGGGAAATTTCTGGGTGGGTGACATACAGCAGCAGGTCATCGGCGTAAGCCTCAACCTTATGCTGTCTCCTGCCACAGTCCAGTCCGCTTATGTCCGGGGTTCCGTGTATAGTTCTGAGTAGCGGTTCAAGGGTAAGTATGAAGATAATGGGCGAGAGTGGGCATCCCTGGCGAGTCCCAATAGAAATGGTAATGGGCTCCGACAGGGTTTCGTTAACTCTTAATACTGCCGTAGGGTTCGAGTACAGTGACCGGATCCACTGTTGCATACCCGCCCCCAGCCCAATGTAGTCTAGCATCTCCCTCAAAAATGACCAGCTCACCCTGTCAAACGCTTTCTCCGCGTCCAGGGACAGCAGGAGAAGCGGCTGTGAGCGTGTGCGCGCTAGATGGATCACGTTCAGGGTTCTGATGGTGTTGTCCCTGGCCTCTTGGCCCGGTACAAAACCAACCTGATCCATTCCAATAAGGTCATCTAAGAAGGGGAGAATGCGGGAAGCCAATATTCGGGTAAACATCTTCAGGTCAGTATTCAGCAGTAAAATGGGCCTGTAACTAGTACATTGAGCGGGGTCTTTCCCTGCCTTAGGAATTACCGTGATTTGAGCCCTAAGGGCATCTCGGGGTAGTGTGTTTCCCTTGAGGAGTGAATTAAAGGCCTCTGAGAAGTGGGTCCCTAGGAACTCCTGGAAGGCTTTGTAGTATACTAGGGTTAGTCCGTCTGGTCCCGGTGCTTTCCCCGGTTTCATAGATTTGAGGGCCGCTTCAAATTCCCCCACCGAGATAGGGACCTCCATACCTCAGTGCAACCAACTCGGGCAGGCGGGGCATGCCCGAGCTAGTCAGGTATGCTCGGATCGCCCGTGTCCGTTCCGGGGACCCCGACTGTCCAGTGTCCTGATGTAAATTATAAAGGGCAGAGTAGAACGAGTGGAATTGTCTTGCTATGTCTTTGGATTTAGAGACTAATGCACCCTCCAACGAACGGATGGATGGTATATACGTACGGAATCCGACATCTCTCAGGGCAAGTGCTAGGAGCTTCCCAGGCTTGTTCCCAAATTCATAAAACGTGCGTCGTGCTCTTCCTAACTGGGCCCGTACCCCCTCCAACAGGAGATCTCTGAGATCTGTACGAGTCTGGGTCAGGGCGGTCAGAGTGTCCTCGTCTAAAGCAGCCCTGTGACGCAACTCCAAGTCTCTCAACTGGGCATATAAGGCATCGATTCTTTGCAGTCGCTGCCTCTTCCTCCGGGCTACCTATTTTGATCAGCGCCCCACGCATAACACATTTGTGGGCTTCCCATAGGGTAAGCGGATCCTGCTCCGGGGAGGCATTGTCCCTGAAGTAGAGTGCCAGCTTTGATTTAAGGTCGGCCAGGATAGTGTCGTCTTGCACTGGGGAGTGATCGGAAAGGGTCGAAGTGCCTATGGAGGTGCTGGAGAGAAGGGGCAGCGCCGCGTGTTGGAGCAAAAAGAAGTCTATGCGTGAGTAGGATTGGTGCGGGGCTGACATATGCGTGTAATCCCTGCCAGTGGGATCGTTAATGCTCCAGGGATCCACTAGTTGAAGTTCAAACAATGACCGTTTTACTCTCTTCCGCTGGGCGTGCGAGATTTGTGAAATTCCCCTCGTGGAGTCTAATGTGGGGTCTAGTACCATGTTAAAATCTCCCCCTAATATCCATAGTCCCTCCGCGAACATCTTCACCTGCTCCCAGAAGGATTCCAGGAAAGTCACCTGTCCAGAGTTTGGGGCATACACTGTGGCAAAGGTCACCCTGTGGCCATGAAGGTCCCCCTTAACTAGCAGCATCCTCCCCTCCGGGTCTACATATGTGTCTACTTGTTTCCATGGCAAGGACTTGGCTAGAATAATGCTCACCCCTTTTGATTCAGAGTCCCGGGAGGGGGCATGATAAGAAGTGGTATATCGGTGGTTCCCTAGTTTGGGGATATGCTCAACCTTGAAATGGGTCTCCTGTAAGAATGCTACATGAGACCTCTGTCTTCACAGCTCGTTCAATAGATTTGATCTCTTTGCGGGGACCTGGAGCCCCCTAACATTAAAGGAGGTGACATTGACAATCGGCATGATGTGTGGTGTAACTCACCGCTTCCGTGGTTTTGCTTCTGGTGGGCCCGCAATGACTTCTCCAGGCTAGTCCAGCTGGACAGGTGCGCGGCCTCGGGTTTTACCCTCTCGGTGGTGAGCTCTCGGTGTCCCGGGACCGGGCACAGACAAACACTAAGGAAGACTAGACAAAGACACTGGTTGGGGAACTGTATTCACACGAGGACACGACAGCTAGAGATAAAGAGAAGAGAGAAGTAGATAGAGCACTAGTCGCACCGAGGGTGAGGCTATGTCCGACCCTAGTGCAGGAAAGAAAGAAAGACACACAACGTAGAAATAGACAGTTACAACCCAGGCGTTCCTATGGGTTAACTCCAAAGCGGAGAGGAAACGCCTGAAACTTGGGGGAAAAGGCTAAACACAGCAGCCAACAGAGTGAGATACGGAGAATATATCACAACGTTGGACAGCCAAACGCCCCATTGGCAATGGGCCCGTAGGCCAAAAGTGAACATAGGGCCCGATCCCGCCCCATCCACGCGGAAGACCAGCACGAGACCTGCCCCCCCCCTCTCACCTCCCCCACGCATGCTATTCTTCCCGAGTCCAATATAGTGTCCATAACTTATAAGACCTCTCATCAACTCGACACAGGTTAAACTCAGCACAGATCACAGCATCTGACCCTCCCAACTCCTGTCAAACCGACTCCATTCACTTAGAACAGAGGCTGCAGAAAAAGAATTGAGGGCTCTGTGTCCCAC
Source organism: Nanorana parkeri (assembly GCF_000935625.1). NCBI lineage: Eukaryota > Metazoa > Chordata > Amphibia > Anura > Dicroglossidae > Nanorana > Nanorana parkeri. The sequence continues at coordinate 617,686 of NW_017307051.1, read as the reverse complement.
CAAACAATAAAAAATAATTAAAAAATAATAAATCATTTCAAAAAAGTGAAAATGACCCCCTTCCCCCCAAACACGTATTATTAGACATGTGCAAACATAAAAAATGTATTTCAGATGAAATGAACGAAAAATAAAAACGTTTTCATTCGTTTTATCAAACAAAACAAATTTTTATGCTATTTTGGATTCAGCCACTGGCGTGTTCTGGAGATGGTGGCACGTATTCTCCAAGATGGTGGCAAGTATTCGCAGAACGCGCCGGTGGCCAACACGGCCGCTGCACATTCTCAAACAAATTATTATGTGCCTGAATAAATTTTTCGTATATTCGGGCATATAGTAATTCATTAATTTAACATGTTCTGTTTTTTATTTTTACTTTTCTAGATGCACTTACTTGAAAAAAGGGTTCTGCATGAAATCCTGACACTTTATTTTTATAGACTCCATTTTAGTTTGACATTTATCGTTTACCACTCGTTTGCCTTCTGTTGTTTTATTTAATAAGAATACTTATATTGTGCTTACAAAGTTTAATACCTTTGAATAAAAGTTTTATTTTTATCATACTTTTTAATATGTTTCTTTTGGGGCTTAACAAAATGGAAGTCTTTAAATGGTGCAGGTATTGGAGAAAAAGGTGTGGCCACTGAGGGGCGTGGTCACTGAGGGGCACTGTAAAGCTTTCTTGCACAAGGTGCCTAAAAGGCCCAAGGTCGGGCCTGTAGGCAACTATGGCACTGTGGCTTTGGTGAAACTACAAAATCCCATGGTACATCACAAGACTCTGACACCCACAAGCATGATTCTCAGAGGAAGATGCATGATGAGATTTTGTAGTTTCACTACAGCTGTAGTGCCAACCCCTGCTCTACATATACTTTAAAGGTCATTGAGGGCTGTAGTCAGAAAATACTGAACTTTTGCCATTATTTTTTTTATTCCAAGAATGTTTGCATATTAAGCACCGAAAACATTGTGGGAAGAAGATATGCATTGTTGAAGGGACATTATTAGTATATTTTAGTATACAGTATTAGGATAAATCTAAATATTGTGAAGGGCATATATGCTGCACACTAAGCTTTATTATATGTTTATTGATTTTTGTTTCTCCTCATTGAAACAAAGGGATTATATATGTTTTTGGGATTAGTTGCAGTATAAGATGAAAGGCTGCCCTTGCCCTTGTCAAGCAAACATGGGAAGGGATGGAAAGGCTGTACCTAAAATTAGGGATGTTGAAATACCAAGTACTGTACTCGGTACAAGTTCATGTACAGATACATTTCCAGCTCCAAGACTAGACTAGAGAAAAATTCAAAAGTTTGGAGGCAGCTGTCATTTTTAAGGCGAATATGGGGCTCCTGGGATTTGTGCATCCCTGTTTTAATGTACAGTATGTTTTTTTTATTCACATATGCAAGTACTGATACATTTTGGTTTTTTATCATGAGACAGTTTTTCTGAAACAATACAGACTAATGATTTCAGGACAGTGGTGGAGTGCCAGAGCCCGGTCCCAGCTGCAACCGCTGCAACCCTGGTTGTTCTTGTGAAAATGCCAAGTATCTGCACTGGTATCTAAACATCCCTACCTAAAATGCTTACAAACTATCAAGTCTATAGACTACTGGTTGCTAAGGATGTACCACTGGAAAGAGGCAGCCCAATATGTGCTTGCGATAATAGCCTGTCCTCCCGCACGTGTCATGTTAGAAAGAGCCTTTAGTGCAACAGGGGGAATTTGTGGCCAAGAAGCTGAATTTTAATAAAATGAATCAGACCTGGATCACAGAGAACTACTAAACACCCGCTGCAGATTTTACTGTTAAATCAATACATTTATTTTATATATGTTTAACTAAGTCTAGGCCAAACACTTTTTGGGTATATGGGGATACAGCAGGGGGTTTTCAGTGCACCTGGGTTGAGGGTGTACAGTGTTTCGGGTGCACAGTGTTTTTACTATTTTTTCAACAGTTGCTTTGCGGTGCTGCAAAAAAGGCAGCTCTTGAACAGAGTGTCAGGAAAAACTGATTGATATGCTCTAATCACCCTAAGCTAAATGTTATAATCTAATAAAAAATGAAAAGTACCCAAAATAATATAACCCCCAATTCCAAAAAAGTTGGGATGCTGTGTAAATGCCACATACCTGGGTGGAGACTGAATGTGGGAGGAGGCTTCCCTCATGTCCCAAAGACTCTGGAGTTGGGAACTGAGTCTGAGTAGACAGAGAGTGGCACAGGTGCCAACGGTGATCACACCGTGCAAGCTGGAGTTCTGGCACCGGATCGGGTCAGGCTGAGCCGTAGTCAAAACCAGGCAGGCAGCGGAGTGCAGAGCAGGATCCAAGATCATCAAACAAGCCAGTCGTCAAATCCAATCGGGCAGCGAGGTACAAAGGCAGGAGACAGAGGCAGGTCCAGTAGGCAAGCAGGAGGTCAGGGGCAGGCACCAATCCACAAGGTCAAGGACAATCTGGGTCAAAAGTCAGCAGGGTAATCAGAAGCACAAGGAACACAGGGGAAGCTGAAGACAATCCAGCAACTTGGAGACAGGTAGGCTGGCTTTAAATAGGGTGATCCATCAGAAAACAGCATCACTTCCTGTGCGCCGTTTGGTGTGCTTTTGCACAGCTGTTCTGTGGCGCACGCAAGTGCCCGTTTACCCATAGTATGGAAAACTGGGCCCCATGCGCACTAGCAGGTGGTTTCTGACAGTAAAAGCTACGTAAAAACAGAATGCAAGGATTTGCAAATCTCATATAACCATATTTTATTCACAATAAAAAATAGAAAACATATCAAATGTTGAAATTGATGGCAGCAACACGTCTCAAAAACATTTTGACAGGGCCATATTTACCACGGTGTAGCATTCTCTTTTCTTTTAACATCACTCTTTAAATGTCTGGGAACTGAGGAGACCAGTTGCTGGAGTTTTGGGAGTGGAATGTTGTCCCATTCTTGCCTGATATAAGATGCTAACTGCTCAACAGTCCTGGGTCTTCTTTGTTGTATTTTTCATTTCAAGATGCAACAAATATTTTAATTTATATTTCTTTTGTGACTTTCTATTGTGAATAAAATATGGGTTTCTGAGATTTGCAAATCATTGCAATATGTTTTTATGTAGATTTTACACAGCGTCCTAACTTTTTTTGGAATTGGGGTTGTAGAAAAATGTAGCCAAGGTTAACAATTGGAGAGCTAGCTATCAATCAGTTGTTGAAGACAGATATTATCCTTAAAAGGATTTTTAGCAGTACGGGAGTACTGTGTGCACAGGCAGATCACATGAGAAAACGTACCTCAGCATTGCATTGCAAAGACCTCAAGCATAGTTTGTTAAAGTAGATTTAAACCCAACCACTAAAATCACATAAATTCTCTAATGTGATAATATCGTATTGCAGATGATGAATAACATCTGGTGATACCGATATAAAGTTTCTTGTTTAGGCACTTTGTGGTATGGGGTGACACTGCTCTGTCCCTGCCTCCCACAATCCCCTGCTTTTAAATCACCCTGTCATGCTCACCTAAAGGAAACTATAAGCTTCTGTGCTGATGCACATTCTCTAGGCATATTCCACTGTAGTCACCATTAAAAACAGTCCTGGGGAAAAAACATAGCAGCCAGCAACAATTAGGAAATATTGCCTGGAAAAAAGACATGCAGACTGTTTTAAATGTAGTGTATGTTGATAGGCACAGGCTGAAAAGAAGCTGCAGGATATCAGCAGCATTAGGAAGTAACAAAGAAGGGAAAAGGTGAAAATTCTTCCTTCCCCTAAATTCTCCAAGATGCACAGCTTTTTGCTACCTGTAGGACATTCAGTACACTTTAAGAGACCTGCCAGTGACTTCAAGCCCTACACTAATCTCTCCCTAAGCACTTTATTAGCATCACTCTTTATGCTGCCCTATATTTTCGCTATCACAACTAAAGCACGATGTCAATATGGCTGCTTGGTACCCACCCTTTCATAGTGAGGGGGTTGGTCTATCCAAAAGCCAGCTTACCTAAGTTCTAAGATTCACCACAAACAAAGGGTAGTGCTGAACCTGAACATCACCCCTAAGATTGCTGTAGACCCTAAAGTGAAAAAAAGAATATTAGAGATCATGTGAGAATCTATGGCCTGTACTACAGCTTTCATCTAGAAATGGAATTCCTCTGTGATCAGTTTTATAGTTATAACAAAGGGCACATAATTCCTATTATAATAAAATCTAGCATTGAGAGTTTTTCTCTTCAGTCACATAGGGTATAGCTTTTACATTTTGGGATCAAAAGACAGACAATGTAAGGGTTTTTAGGACCAAAAGGCATTATGGTTGTGATACCACCATATAGCCTAGTCTGATTGAAAACATTGAAAAGGTTGTATATATAATTTATTATTTAACATTGGGAGCATAAGAACATTTTGATGTTGGGTAAAAATATGGTATGTTGGTTATACTCTTTATCTAAGAACAGTTGCCAGCTAATGTCTGTGTGTACAATTAGCATTTCCAGCTCATTAATTAACAACTTGTAAGAAATATACTAATTAATCTGCTCCTCTTGTGAACTCTGCTGAACCACTTTTGGTCTGAGAATTGTGTTTGTCTGATTTAGACCTGTTTATTGCTAAAAAAAAAAAAAAAAAGAAGACTGCTCTAATCTACTCTATTTTACAATTATTGGATATTAATGTCTGCCAAGCTTAGTATGCAGCTGTCTCCCAATCCAAAATCAGCAGACACCATGAGATGTAAATATCATACACTAGCTCAAAGAATATAATAAAATATGCAGACGTTGACATATCACATTTTATTATCTGACCAAAACCAAAAATTATTATTACTCTTACAGATCACATTACTTTTTCTGTTACAAAAGTTTTATTGGAGCGGCACAGGAACATAACAAATTGCAAAATCAGTGCAAAGGTAGACAGCAATATAAAACATCATGGGCATTATAGTTTTTAAATATTCAATGAGACCATACAAGAGCATCACAAATGCCAGATATAAAATGCTAAATAGCTCTTCAAGATTGGTATGAATCCAAAGGCCACAAAAGAAAAGAGGGAAAGAGATGGCATACGAAAAAGAAAGGGAAAGGATGTAGAGAGAAGAAAAGAGAGGCATCCCAGGGGAAAGCTACCAAAATTGGTTAAAGGGACAATAATGATACATCAAAGTCAGGAGGCTGTGAATAGGAGATCCAGGGTTGCCAAATCGACAAAAATTTGGAGTGAGTATCCAACAAAATCGCAGTAAATTTTTCTTTAATAAAGATATCTGTCAAAAGATTCTTAACAGCAATATAGCTCAAAGTAGGCATCTTCTAAACTCAAGCTATTGTTAACTTGGTGGCCATAAAAATATGTTGGACAAACTTCAGCTCCTTAGGTATTAAAGAGTCTACAGGTTTGTTAAGCAACGCTTCACAAGGATTTCTGGGTAGGGAGGTATGGAGGAGCGACCTTATTAGATTATAAACCCTTATCCAGAGCCTCCGGGCAACCGGACAGAGCCACCAGATATGTGCCATTGTACCTGGGGAGTTGCAGCCACGGTAACAAGTGAAGGGATAACCAGGCACAAAGCCCGAAAGTCTCACCTTATGGGACATTTCCAATATCAAGAGGACCGAAGAGAAGAGTAGATAGATGAAATCAAGCTCGGCTTTCAAAAGGAGTAAGGACATGCGGTGGTGACTGCCCACGAAGAATAGACGAAAGAAAGTGCCTAATTTGGAGGTTTTTATTATGTTGCTAAAGTGGTAGGGCATGAGAATCTTGCAATTGCTGAAATGTTTTGATCCCCTATGTCGAAAGAAAGTGCCTAATTTGGATGTATTTATTATGTTGCTAAAGTGGTAGGGCATGAGAATCTTGCAATTGCTGAAATGTTTTGATCCCCTATGTCGAAAGAAGGGAGAAAACCGTTTCCATTGCATGCGAAGTCCACCAGTGAAACTGATAAGCATTATCCCTGCCAGGGGGAAACAAAGGGGAGTGGAAAATTTGAAATAAGAGGAGAAAAACCACCCGAAAACCTAACTGAATCACAAAGTTGAAGAATGTGTCTCAAGATAGGGTAAAGGAGTTTAGGATGATGGGAGAGTGCCATCTAAGGAAGTCCAGAGGAAGTGATAGGATGGCTTTATACAAGGTCCAGCATGGTCCACAATGGCAAGGCCGTAGTAGTATAAAGACAGGCCAACGAGGCAATGTTGGCCACCAAGTAAT
>NW_017307051.1:605422-611383 GCF_000935625.1 Nanorana parkeri | reverse complement strand
CCCCCCCCCCCCCCCCAGATTTGGGAGAAAAAAAGAATATGTTTAGACACCCTGGGGCGAGAGTGACCCCAGATAAAGTGCAGCAATTTACATTGCTGTATCCATAACATGTGGGAAGGTATAGCTACAGGCAACACCCTAAAGGTGTACAAGATCTTGGGAAGTTTTGTCATCTTAATCGCTGTTATGCGGCCAAACCAAGAAATCGGGTAAGACCTCCAAGTATCCAGAAGTTAGGTGGCATTTAGGTGGCAGAATAAGGGAAGGAAATTAGACTGGTATAGTGACTCATAAGAAGGGGTTAAAGTAATGCCTAGGTATGGCAGAGCAGATACCCATTGAAATTGAAAGGAGGAATGCAACACAGATTCCGTGTGGGAGGTAAGAGAGACTGGCATGGCACGAGTTTTAGTTTGATTCACCCTCAGTCCCCTGAAGCTAGCAAAATCATCCAACAAGGCAAGTAGATTAGGGATGGTAATTTGTGGCAACGTTATTGTGAGTATAATCAGATCACATTATTTTTTTAACCAATAGGTGGGATTTTTTTCTAGAAGAACGCATATCATGCAAATGTGTTAAATGGAAACAAAATTGAATACCTCCACAACCTAGTCACAGTAAGTCTTTTGTTATATAGTACAAACTATAATATGACACCTCTAATTATACATCCTGTTACTAAGACAGAGTGATATAATATTACCTAAGTCAATGCAGTGGCTTGTCACCAAAGTCATTCCATCTTACTTGAGCAATGGCATGTACGTATTATGAATGTGCAGTATTATAACTGAAACATAGTTCCTAACTTCCAGAGATGAGAAAGAGTAACACCTTTTTACACAAAGTATGTGGACAAAGGATACACTCCTGTTAGGCCTGCAGTTTGTCTCATGAAGAATTATTATGCATAAAACGATTGGTTTAACCTTTAAGTGCTTTTTTTTCACCAGTACTTTACTTCATACTGGCTTTACAAAATAAAACAAATAATTTTGGCTTGATGAAAAGTTTTAAGTAGTAAAACACTTTTGGTAGGTAAATAGTTTATTTTTGTTATAGAGGTCTATACATAATATTAAAAAGAGGGATACCTGAAGAGGGACAGAGGGGTTTTCTTTCAAATGAGAAACTATTGGGAGTTATGTTGATATGATATAATACTATAAGTTAGATTATGTTATTAGTATAATGCCATGCTATCAGTGATTCTATCTAACTACAGCTGGTTATGTCATCCCAACAAATTAGTGTTATGTTACAGAAACAGAAAAACTGAGGAGACAATCTGTTTTCACTCTCCTCATTCCTTATGGCAAAACATTGTACAACTGGGACTAGAAATAAACTTCTAGGCTAAAAACCTGACCTCTAGAAACTTACTATGGAATATTGGCCTTTGTGGCCACATTGATAGCACATAGATAAGTCTGATCATGATGTCTAGAACACACTATGTAGAACACACGTGAGATGTCCGATATGCAGTTTTAAAGACTAAAAAATTAATTGGTAATAGGAACTCTACCATTACATTGATTTAAAAAAAAAACAACTCTATATCAGGAGTGTTATTTCAAAAACTGAGTGGTAGCTTCCACTATATATCTGTCAAAGAACAAAAATCAAATGTGCCCTCTTAAAAAGTGGTATAGCCACCCATAAGATTATCAAAGTAAATATCTCTATTTGCAAAAAACATTAACATTTTATTCATAACTGAAAAATGAAAAAAATATATGAACAAACGTATAACCCCCAAACATCCCCATCTAAAATGTTAATGTTTTTTGCGAACTAGAGATATTGACTTTGAGAAACTTTTGGGTGGCTATAATATTTTTTTAAAGGACTACAAATGGAAGGTCTGCTTTCCTGCCAGCCCCAACCACCTAAGCAAATTTAGCTGCAAAAACCTTTATAAATAGGGATGTTACAAAAAAAAAGAAAAAATACTTACCTCAGTTGTGACTCCCTATGCTTTCGAGAGGCACTGGTGACACTGCGGAACATTCTCACAGGATTTCAAGTAGAAAGATATCCTGGTGAGGCCAGAAGTGAGGCATGTTGACATCACACATTTCAGAAGCACTGGAAGCCAGGACTGAGATGAGTATTTTTTTTGCAGCTGATTTTTGTTTAGATGATGGGGAAGATTTAAGACTAAAAAATTATTGTATCTGTCAGGGCCTATATCAGGACCCTATTAGTAACTCGGTTCTTTAGGATCTCAGCTGCGGAACTAGTTCTTCCTAATGGTATGAAGGGGGGATTCAGTGGACAGACTCCTATTACACCAAGTGCGGTAGGGTGCCGGAGCACATCATATACCCCGGAGTTAGGTTTTGTTAAGTGTGAGGGTGTTGAGGAGGACAACCGTATACCCAGTGGACTGTAGACAGTGTAACCTAAGACTGGGGCCTGTTGGGATTTGTAGTTCCCAAGCCGTAATAGGCTGGAGCACACAACTGGGGGTGACTACTTACAAGTAGTGAAGTAGCTGCTAAGGCAAGTGAGGAAATCCCCAGGCATGTGATTCTAAATATTATCTGGCTACAGACTTCACGGCAGTGGGCAGCTGTATAGGTGCAATCCCTCCACAGTAATGGCAATTTAGAGGTATCTTATAGCAATGGTAGAGTCACAGTAATAGCCAGTAACATTGATGCAATCCTTCCACAGTAATGGCAATTAGCGGTATCTTATAGCAATGGTAAAGTCACAGTAATAGCCAGTAACATTGATGCAATCCTTCCACAGCAACAGGTTTGTAATGCAGTGATTTCGTATTAGCCTCTATGGCAAGGGGGATTCCCCTGGTTTACTTGCGGTTCTGGAGTGGGTGTCTAGCGATGGGTACTGCTGTTGATGCCAGTCTGAGTGCACACTGGACCCGAAGGTGAAGTGAGGTGCCCAGGAGTCAATCTGCGGCTGAGACTGCAGCAAGACGGGCTGTTATGGCCGATGCGGATCACAGGGTCCTCGCTCGACGTTCCACAACGATAGAACGCCGAGTGAGTGATTCACCTGTGAATTTGAGGAGGAGTTGCGGCTAGTGGTCGGAGCCCAGCGTGACGTCAACGGGGGGACGGCGGGCCGCCGGAACGAGGAGACGCGCTGGATGGGTCTGTGACAGTATCTGTCCTTCTCACACTGTCATATCAATCCTGATACTTTGGTTTTTGGGTTTGTAATGCCAAGTTTCATATTACAGAATGAGCATTAAAACTGAAACCACCTACATTTGTGATTCTGCATTTATGCAGTACAGATAAACCTATTTACTAAAAGTATTGGTCCTGCCATTCTGTAATTTACAATATGTTCCAATGAGGAGTGAATTGTACAATGACTACCACCTTTTTAAAAAAAAATGATTTCCTATGCAGAACAGTTCATGATAACAATATAAAAAATTGTTAGTCAGATTTACTGAAGTAAAATTGCAAACTTTGTATAAAAAACTCACTCAATTTCACATTAGTCATGAAATGAGTGCTTGCGTGCACCAATAAGTTATGTGAGTTCCTCTGCTAGAATAGTTAGCAGGCAAACATTTAATTGTTTTTTTTTAAAACAACTGTACAGAACAAAGGTGGGCCCTTCAACAGAAGAGTGTCCCAAACAACAATGGGTAAATAACATCTAATTCAGAAAAAAAGTGTAAGTTGTTTTCCATGAACAAGATCCTAGCAAATGTCTATAGAAAGAAGAAGAGCACCAGTGGAATATGAGCAAGGTATAGGCCAGAGAGCAAAAAGGGATATGTTTTATATTACTCCAGCTGGCATCTCCACACGGTGGTGCCGAGGAACCTTTTTGACCAGGCCCTCTTAGCTCTTCAGGAACATAAGTCCTTCTTGATCCTCCATTTTCTTTAGCCTGCTACAAAGAGGCCTAATGCCTCTTTCTCCGGTAGAGGCAGGCACATCATACCAGAAAAACATGCAGTGTGAGCGCATGGCTGCTGTACACATAAAATGGTCAACCTTTGCTGTTTTTCTGGGAGGAGGAGTGGCTTTCTCAATCAGGGCATAATTATGCCACAACTTCCTCCCTTACGATGCTCCTTCTTTCTCTGCTTTTGTAGTGTGGAGGTTTGGGTGGGCATGAACTAGGTAAGTGAATGTCTCTGCATCAAGGAGTAACAATGTGCTCTCCTCCATTTTGATCACAAGGGCTTTGTTTAGAAAGGGTAGGATAGCTGCTTTTTTGGCAAAAAAACTAGATGACAAAAGCACAAAATATACTTTTAAAAGCCTGTGTTTCGCATATACAGGCATTCCTATTGAAGTCTATGTGGCCAAAAATGCTCAATTCTGCCCAGAGTACTTCATGTACTTTTTCCAGTGATAGCTATTTGCCCACAAGCAACAGAATTCTCAGATGTGAACAGGGACCATTAAACACAGTGGGAATCTTCTGTTTGAGGGTTGTAGCGTTTTGAGCTCTTTCAGCTAAAAAAAAACAAAACACCTAGGTGTGAATGGGACCTCAAGGTCCTTTGTGTAATATGACTATTAATTAACATACAAAATAATAACTTTGAATTTAAAATATTTAAGAGAATTTTAAGAGAAACGATTTAAGAGAAAATGAGATTTGAAAAGAAAATATTTATCCCACTTGGAGGTTTGAGGCTCTAGCATCTGATTGCTTTACGGTGTGGGGGTTTAACAGCATCAAAGAAATTCGGAGAAAGACACTTAGCTGCCGGCAGAAAAGCTGTTTGTTTGGATCATTTTCGCTGTAGCTAATTGCTGGAGGCTTGATGCCACAACCAATGCCAACTTTTTTTCTTTCCAAAGTTATTCTGACATCGGAATCCTTGCAAACAGCTTTTTAATCTTGGTTGAAGTTAATTGATTCCTGCATTAGAGTTAAAAGAAAAACCCCTGACTCGTGCAAAAAAAAAAGATACTTTACTGTGGAAGAACACATTATACATCTTAGTAAACAGATGTTCTAAAAAGAAATACGTTTGTTACATTGTCTAAAGAGGTGAATTATTTTTCCATTCAGAATATTTTTACTACTTATATATTTAAATTATTTTTAATACCCAATATGTTTATAATACAATTATATACATTTTTACATATACAGCATGAATATGATTAGCCTAATGTAAGTAATATCATAAAGTGTTTATGTTTAAATTGTTAAATCTATTTATATTTCTTTACTCATATACTTACATAGAGCAGACGTATTTTCTCATTATAGATAATTGATGTGCTTCCTGTTCAACAGCAAAGCCCTATAATTATGACTGAAAGGAAATTTACATATGCGTTAGGGCTTGTTCACACCAGAATGCATGCATTCACGTGCATTGTGCTGACATGCATTCACATGCAAATTAGACGCGTTGCCTTGTGTTTTTAAAAAGCTCCATTTATATTGATTTGAATGGTAAACTGTAGCTCCACACTCCCAAAAAGCAGCATGCAGGACTGTATGCAAAAAGATGGCAACACGAAGCGCTGATGTAACCGTAGTCTTAAAAACAATGTATTGTTTCATGTTTATGCACTTTGTCTGCTCTGGAGAATGCAGTAAAATACATGACAAGTATCTGCTATCAATAAGCCTTTAAAGAACTATTTTAGGCAATAAGTGGTATGATTTAGTAAAATGCTAATGCTGTTATGGAAATGTAATATTTGTGCTAAAGACAGAAAGGCTTCCCGGCTCATCAGGAAGCCGGGCTGCGAGTCATTACACACCTCCCGGATTCCTTAATGGGACTTCCAGTATCAATAATCGGTATTGTTACTGAAGAAAAAATATCTGTACTCGTACTCGATACCGAGAAACCGGCATTGGTGCATTCCTGACGAAGAGGTTCATTCATTTTGATTCACATATTCAATGCAAGGTGGAATGACCTAGTGGGTAGGGGTGTGCGAATCTGCCTCTGCCCGTGTGGGGGGGGGGGGGGGTGGAAAAACCTGA